>NC_057798.1:462885589-463080988 GCF_018294505.1 Triticum aestivum | reverse complement strand
AGCACTCGCCTAAGTTGTGAAAATCCTACCGAGTGGTAAGCCAGCCTTCCACTCGGAGGCTTAGCTGCAGCCTCGTGCTCGCCTAAGTTATAAAAATCCTACCGAGTGAAGAGCAACCCTCTCACTCGGGGGCTTAGCTGCAGTCCAAGCACTCGCCTAAGTTGTGAAAATCCTACCGAGTGAAGAGCAATCCTCTCACTCGGAGGCTTAGCTGCAGCCTCGTGCTCGCCTAAGTTATCAAAATCCTACCGAGTGGTAAGCCAGCCTTCCACTCGGAGGCTTAGCTGCAGCCTCGTGCTCGCCTAAGTTATAAAAATCCTACCGAGTGAAGAGCAACCCTCTCACTCGGGGGCTTAGCTGCAGCCCAGTGCTCGTCTAAGTGGACTAAAGAATAAATCGATTGCAGCACAGGCACCTTGTTTTGAACCTGCAAAAGACATTCCGAGCCGAAGGCGACCGTATTCAAGCACCAAATCCAAGTTTGAATCGACATCTAAAGGAACCGAAAGTGCTCAGGCGTCAAGCCTGTTAAGGTTTGTCGGTTACAATTTCACTCGGCATACCGAGGCAAATTTAAAGCGTCGAGCCAGAAGAAGTTTTTTACCCCTCCTGTGGAGGGCTGGAAGGTGCAACAAATTCATCAAGGTCAATCCCGTCGGTGATCCGAGTGGCAGCTGCAAGGAAAGTTTCCATAAAGGATCTGAAGTCGTGCTTCTTGGTATTGGCCACCCGAAGGGCCGCCAGCTTCTCTTCTCGCGCATCTTTGAAGTGGACTCGGGCCAGACACAGAGCGACATCTGCACCACACCGAGCCGAGGACTTCTTCCACTCTTGCACTCGACTAGGGATCGTGTTCAAGCGGGCCATCAGCGACTCAAGGTCATTCTGAAGTGTCTCCTCAGGCCAGAGCGTCGAGTCGATGCGAGATGTGGCGGCCTTCAGCCTTGCGAGATAGTCCACGACAGCTGCAACACGAGACTCCAATCGGAAAACATCCATGGCAACTTCGTCGTCCACCGGAGAATTGACGGGGTCAAGGTTTGGCTCCAGTCGGCTGGTTTCTTCTTCAAAGTTTTGACAAAATTCTGCAAGGGTGATCACTAAGTCAAGGAGATAGTCGAATGGAAAAAGCCACAATCGGAAATATTTGCCAAACATGGAGGTCTACCTTCAAGCATAAGGAACAACTTTTTGGCAAGGCCACTCAGGAAGGCCTCCAGTTCAGTTTTCTTCTCAGTCAATTTGTTGACTTGGTCGGTCAGGGCAGCTTTGTCAGTTTTCAGTCGACTGACCTCCTTGTTGGCAATCCCAAGAGCAGCTTTCAGATTGGTATTGTCTTGTTCGAGCTTGGTAACTGAAGCTAACTTCTCGTCAGCAAGCTTGATCTTCTCAGCTAGCTCAAGGTCTTTCTTCTGCTGGGCCTCCCTTACCTTACCTGCAAGTTACAACAAGATCAGATGCTGAAACAAGCGAGGGGAAAAGCAGTCGTCAAGGTCTCACCAAACATAACTTCGGTCTCCTCCTTTGCCTTTGTCAGCTTCTCCTGAACCAGCTTCAAGCTCAGCTCGACTTGAGTATGTTTTTGTTCCAGCTCTGAGTAGCGAGCCACAAGATCGCAGGAGTTCTGTGAAGAACCAATCGACTAAATGTCAAATATAATTCACTTCCGAGTGAAAAAGGGATAAACACACGTTTCTAAGACTACAGCCAAATACAAGCATTCGACCGTAGTCTCGGGGACTACACCCAGTGGGTGCACTCAGCGTGCCCCCACTAATCCTGTTGAAGACAAAGTCGACCAGTCGACCTCAAAAAAAAATGTGCGAGATGCATTCTCTAAGACTGTGATCAACTGCAAGCAGTCGACCACAGTCTCGGGGACTACACCCAGTGGGTGCACTCAGCGTGCCCCCACCGGTTTGTGAAATCCAGTCGACCAGTCGACTGACAGAAAGATTGACATTATAAAGCCTAAGGCCGACTGCCAGCAGTCGACCTTAGCCTTGGGGACTACACCCAGCGGGTGCACTCAGCGTGCCCCCGCTAACACGGAGTTTATTCGACACACCCAGTGGGTGATTACTATAAATTCCGGAAAAGAAAAGTTTTTGGTAGCATATCCAACAGAACAAACAGCGGTCGACTGACCTGGACATTGATTTGGAGGGCAGAGCTGGCGTCATAAGCTGCCTGGCTCGCGTCCCGGATAGTCTTCAGCTGCTCCATCATGAGTCCCGCCTGGCGTATTGCCTCCTTCGCTGCGCCAGCTTGATCTTCTGGGACGTGGTACGTCGTGAAGAGGGAGGGCCGCTGAGCACTCGTCAGTGGATTTGCGAAGGACACCGTGTGTCAAGTGATGTTCTCTTCTTCCACAGTCAGAATCTCAGGCGCTGTCACATCCTGAGGCACCTTACTGGCGGACGCTTTCCGATTCCTCCTGCGTGCCAGTGTTTCTTCATCCTCGTCGTCATCAGGGAGATTGATAACAGTATTGGGTGGAGCTGCGGAGAAGAATCAGGATCAGAGATCGCGAGTCAGTCGACTAAGAACGATGTTAAGAATACAGTACCTGTGTTCAAAGTTGCTGCGTCCTCCATCTCGTGGTCATCAGCCCGGGCCGAGGTCTCAGAAGTAGCAGCACTGCAACTCCAAAGGATCAGTCGACTAACTCCAGCGTCGACCAGAGATAAAGTTCGCACAGAATAAGAAAATATGAGCAGCACAATTACCCTGATATGGTGGGGATGGACACCTTCATCTTCGGCAGGAGCTTGGTCGGCTTTGGCGGAGCCCCCCTAGGATGCTTCGGCGCCTTTTCAGTCGGCGCTGGAGAAGTGGTCCTAGGGCGCTTGGTCGACTGCGTCGCAACCCCCTTGCCACGTTCAGTCGAAGGGTCGTGGACGAGCTTCGACCGCCTTTCCGAGCGCGGTGGCACGACCTCCTCCTCTTCCTCCTCGTCTTCGGCGTCATCATCATCGCCGTCGTCATCATCATCGTCGTCGTCGTCGTCCCCTGCAACGTCCGAGTCCCATTCCTCCTCGTCTTGGCTCTCGCCCCCACTCGCCTCACCCTCCTCAGTCGGAGTTTGTGCCCCATTGGGCATCGAGTACAGCTCGGTGAGGGCCTAGCAGATATCAAGACAATGATCAGTCGACCAGTCGGCAGATTAGACAGAGATGAATGCGACAAGAATGCAGTGGAGAGTAGGGCAAGTGTACCTTATTTGGATCACTGTTGTGGTCGAGTGGAGGAATCCTTCTGGCTCCGCGTGGGTTGTCCTTGTTTCCGGTGACGGCTGCCATCCATCTTTCCAGAGTGACATCGTCGACTGCTTCTGGATGGACTCTAGTCTCGTCTTCGGTCCCACAGTACAACCACATGCAGTGGCTCCTGAACTGGAGGGGCTGGATGCGACGCCTGAGGAAGACCTCCAGGAGATCCATGCCCGTCACACCCTCCCGAACCAACTGCACCACGCGCTCCATCAACATCTTCACGTCAGCTTTCTCCTCCGGAATCAACTTCAGAGGGGAAGGCTTGCGCACTCGGTCCATGGTGAACGGAGGGAGTCCACTCGACTGCCCTGGCGTCGACTGGACCTGGTAGTAGAACCAAGTCGACTGCCAGCCTCTGACGGACTTGGGAAAGGTCATGGGCGGGAAGGTGCTCTTATTCCTCACCTGAATCCCCAGGCCTCCGCACATTTGGACGACTCGGGTTTTTTCATCACCTGGGCTCGCCTTCTTCACGGTCTGAGATCGACACGTGAATATATGTTTGAACAAACCCCAGTGCGGTCGACAGCCCAAGAAACCCTCACACATGGACACGAACGCGGCAAGATAGGCAATGGAGTTTGGGGTAAAGTGGTGGAGCTGCGGTCCGAAGAAGTTCAAAAAGCCACGAAAGAAAACACTCGGTGGCAAGGAAAACCCGCGATCAACATGGGTGGCCAAAAGCACACACTCACCCTCTTCTGGCTGGGGCTGCCACTCCTTCCCCGGAAGCCTCGCAGCTCCGTGGGGGATCAAGCCCTCGTTGGCCATGTCGAGGAGGTCGTTCTCCGTGATAGTCGACTGGATCCAGTCTCCTTGGACCCAGCCCTTCGGCAGGCGGGATCTGGACGAGGACCCTCCGCGGCTGGTGGACCTTCCTTTCGCCTTCTCCGACGCCGACGCCTTCTTTGCACGCTCCAGCGCCACCGTCTTCTCCTTGGCCATGGTCGCCGGCGAGATGCACGAAGGGAAGTGGTGCGGGGGCGAGAGCGAGCACGCTGAGCAGAGAGGAAGGAAGCAGAGAGAGAGGGAGAATGCTAAGGCGCAGCACAGAAATCCTCGCCGGGCACATTTATAAGGTCCCTTCCGAGTGGATGACAGGTGGGCCCGGTCGATCTAATCATATCTGGAACAGTTATGCAGACGGGATACGTGGCGAAAAAGGCGGCGCGGAGATCGAGGCGTCCATGCCCCGTCCCATCCGAACGCCGCGGTCCGCCCCGCTTCGCGCGCGCCCCAAAATTTCGCATCCCGCGAAATCCGCGAGCAACAAATCAGTCTGTCAGGCGCGGTGTTTTCGGCGATCCGTCGCTCGGAGATCGTCGAAACCTGAAAGATCACTCGACGCAAAAACAGAATGGATCAAGTCGACTGAAGGCAAGTTGTTTCCTGTCGACAAAGGAATTCTTTGGTCCAGAACAGCGCACAACCGGAGCACAAAGATTAATCGGAAACGACATCAACTCCTTCTTCACTCGAAGCCTCAATCCACTCGGGGGCTAATGATGGGGTTATGTACCTAGGGTAGGGTCATGGACCTGATCCAAGTAACTTACCCCAAGACATCCTTAGAAGAGGTCGCCTTCCAGTCGACCAACGAGGATTCACTCGACTGGTCTGAGGGACTCGACCACGAAGACTCACTCGACCACCAGGAGGTCAAGAGGCACTCTGCACTGCAACGGCCTGTAATCAAGTAGACTTTATGATAGTAAAGGCCTTTATGTGGGGCGTTACCAGTAACGCCCCAGACTTAACTCACCTTAAACCCTCTCCTACGTGGGCTGGCTGGGGTCCTGGCGCACTCTATATAAGCCACCCCCCTCCACAGGCAGAGGGGTTCGGCACCTTGTAATTCACACATTCATAATCCACTCGACCGCCTCCGGGCTCCGAGACGTAGGGCTGTTACTTCTTCCGAGAAGGGCCTGAACTCGTACATCCTTTGTGCTTACAACCTCTCCATAGCTAGGACCTTGCCTCTCCATACCTACCCCCCACTCTACTGTCAGGCTTAGAACCACGACAGTGCCAGAGCTCGATTTTAAAATAGAGACTGAATAACATTTTGAGCGGCATACTTTCACTGTCAATGCAACAACTATGAGATGGCTGTATCTTCCATACTACATGCATTATAGGCAGTTCCCAAACAGAATGGTAAAGGTTTATACTCCCCTAACCACCAACAAGCATCAATCCATGGCTTGCTCGAAACAACGGGTGCCTCCAACTAACAACAGCCCTGGGGGAGTTTTGTTTAATTATTTTGATTTGCTTTGATCTTTTTGGATCATGGGACTGGGCATCCCGGTTACCGGCCCTTTCTCGTGAATGAGGAACGGAGTCCACTCCTCGTGAGAATAACCCACCTAGCATGGAAGATATAGGCAGCCCTAGTTGAAACATGAGCTGCTCGAGCATACAAAACAGAATTTCATTTGAAGGTTTGGAGTTTGGCACATAAAAATTTACTTGGAACGGCAGGTAGATACTGCATATAGGAAGGTATAGTGGACTCATATGGAATAACTTTGGGGTTTAAGGAATTTGGATGCACAAGCTGTATTCCCGCTTAGTGCAGGTGAAGGCTAGCAAAAGACTGGGAAGCGACGAACTGAGAGAGCGACAACAGTCATAAACATGCATTAAAATTAATTCACACTGAGTACAAGCATGAGTAGGATATAATCTACCATGAACATAAATATCATGAAGGCTATGTTGATTTGTTTCAACTACATGCGTGAACATGTGCCAAGTCGAGTCACTCAATTCATTCAAAGGAGGATACCATCCCATCATACCACATCATAATCATTCTAATAGCATGTTGTCACACAAGGTAAACCATTATAACTCATAGCTAATCAAGCATGGCACAAACAACTATAATCTCTAAATGTCATTGCAAATATATTTACTTCATAATAAGCTGAATCAGAAACGATGAACTCATCATATTTACAAAAACAAGAGAGGTCGAGTTCATACCAGCTTTTCTCATCTCAATAAGTCCATCATATATTGTCATTATTGCCTTTCACTCGCATGACCGAACGATGTGTATAATAATAATAGTGCACGTGCATTGGACTAAGCTGAAAATCTGTAAGCATTCAACTCAAGAGAGAAGACAAAATAATATGGGCTCTAAGTTAAATAAACAATCATGCATATGAGAGCCACTAAGCATTTTCAATATGGTCTTCTCGACCCCCAAAGAAAATAAAATAAAACTATTTACACGGGAAAGCTCCCAACAAGTAAAAAGAAGAATGAGAAATCTTTTTGGGTTTTCATTTTAATTCTACTACAAGCATGGAAATTAAACTAACTAATTTTTTTTTGGTTTTTTGTAAGGTTTATCAAATACAAAAGAAGAAAACTAGAAAAAGGAAATTTAAACTAACATGGATAATACAATGAAAGAGTATGAGCACCAACGACTAGTGTGTGAACATGAATGTAAAGTTGGTGAGGAATACGTACTCCCCCAAGCTTAGGCTTTTGGCCTAAGTTGGGCTAATGCCAAGGATCGCTGCTACTCTCTCCGGTGTACTGAGATGTGTAATCAGGATACCACTGGCTGGCCATCTCCGGATCCCAGTGGAAAGATGATGCACGATAAGGGTCCAGTGCAGGTTCCGGCTCAGGTTCAGGTTCTGGAGTGGATGCTTGGCCTCGATGAGCATACCCCGCCTCCGGTGTAACAAGAAAATTATCTGCAATCAAATAAAACAACAGAGGCGCATGCAAAATAATAGTCTCATTGTGTTTCTTATTAAATCTATGGTTATATAAGAGCATCTTCTCTTTGTTGTCAACAATAAATGCGTGTGCTACCATGCTCTTGTAATCTAAAATGTAAGGAGGCAATTTTGTCTCCTCTTTCTCGTGGTGCCTAATAGGTATCTGAAAGTGTCTAGAAATACATGAAGCATAAATACCCCCAAATATGGGGCCTTTTGTATGATTCAGGCTTAGCCGTTTAGCAATGACGGCACCCATACTAAAACTATTGTCTCCAAACAAGGCATGCTGAAGAATGATAATATCAGGAACATTAAAGTTTACACTATTTCCACGACCAATCAAGCATCTACTAGCAAATATGGAAAAGTAGCGTAAAATAGGAAAGTGTATGCTAGAGATTTTTGCCCCGGAACCATTCTTTGGCTCCTCTACAGCTATAGTGTTAACAAAGCCATCCACATCTTTACGATGTGGTTCCTCTAATTCTCCCTCAAAGAGTATCCTACATACCTTGCAAAAATCAAGTAAAGACATTTCTCTGAATTCATCATATAAATGAAATGATACTGAAGGCGGTGACTTCTTAGGATAATAATAAAAAATTTGCACGAAAGTATTGGTAAGTAAGAGATACTGATCCATCCGGACGTGGAGGAAATCGGTGAGGTCCGCATTCTCGATCAAAGAATAAAAATCTTCATGAATTCCAGCTTCTTTCAAGAAATTATCACATGGCCATTCACACGGCCGTACTTCCGCTAGGCGAGGAAGATTATACTTGGCTTTTTTCCTTCTCTTTAGCTTGTTTTTCCTGAGAGCTTTGGCTAGAAGAGCCCCTCAAAAGTCTCCTTAACATTTTCTGAAAATTTCTGAAATTTTAGTAACTTGAAAATAAAAGTGAATAAAACTTAACAAGAATGTTAGCAACTACTCCTACAAGTGCCTAGAGCCTATATCATGCATTAGAAATGCTTGGGACCTCATAAATTTAGCATGCAAGCTCAAGAACATGGTCACCTATGAAGCAAATATTTGCAATGAATAAAGCACTAGAACAAAAAACTATTTGGACCAATGGAGGAGTCACATACCAAGCAACAATCTCCCAAAGCAGTTTTGTGAATGGAGCTTTGAGCAAGGAGATCGAAAATCGCAGCAAAATGAGCTAGAACTCGTGCTTGAGCTGGATGGGGATTTTTTTGGGAAGAAGATGGAGTGTGTGGGTGCTGGCATAAGTGGAGGGGGGCCACCAGGGGCCCATGAGATAGGGGGCGTGCCCAGGTGGGGTGGGCGTGCCCTCCACTCTCGTGGCCTGGTGCTTGCCCCTCCTACAGTGATTTCAGTGCCTAAAATCCTCAAATATTCCATAAAAATCATACCAAATTTGCAGGGCATTTGGAGCACTTTTATTTTCAGGCTATTTTTTATTGCACGGATAATTCAGAAAACAGACGGATAATAATATTTTTGATTTATTTATTCTAAATAACATAAAGTAAAAAAGAGGGTACAGAAGGTTGTGCCTTCTAGTTTCATCCATCTCATGATCATCAAAATGAATCCACTAACAAGGTTGATCAAGTCTTGTTAACAAGCTCATTCCGAATAACATGGAACCGGAGAAATTTCGAATAACACTAAGTTACCTCAACGGGGATATGAATATCCCCAACAATAAGAATATCATACTTTTTCTAGAAAGTAGGGAGAGGAAATTCAGAACCTCCAATAAAAATAGTTGGAACTTTTCCAATAGAATTGATGCTATGAACTTGAGATTGTTTCCTAAGAAAGTGTATCGTATGCTCATTACCATTAACATGAAAAGTGACATTGCCTTTGTTGCAATCAATAACATCCCCTGCAGTGTTTAAAAAAGGTCTATCAAGGATAATCGACATACTATCGTCCTCGGGAATATCAAGAATAACAAAGTCCGTTAAGATAGTGACATTTGCAACTACAACAGGCACATCCTCACAAATACCGACAGGTATAGCAGTTGATTTATCAGCCATTTGCAAAGATATTTCAGTAGGTGTCAACTTATTCAATTCAAGTCTATGATATAAAGAGAGAGGCATAACACTAACACCGGCTCCAAGATCACATAAAGAAGTTCTAACATAATTTCTTTTAATGGAGCATGGTATAGTTGGTACCCCCGGATCTCCAAGTTTCTTTCGTACTCCACCCTTAAAAGTGTAATTAGCAAGCATGGTGGAAATTTCAGCTTCCGGTATCTTTCTTTTATTTGTAATGATATCCTTCATATATTTAGCATAAGGGTTTACTTTAAGCATATCAGTTAAGCGCATACGTAAGAAGATAGGTCTAATCATTTCAGCAAAACGCTCAAAATCCTCATCATCCTTTGTCTTGGATGGTTTAGGAGGAAAGGGCATGGGTTTCTGAACCCATGGTTCTCTTTCTCTACCGTGCTTCCTAGCAACAAAATCTCTCTTATCATAACATTGATTCTTTGATTGTGGGTTATCAAGATCAATAGCAGGTTCAATTTCTACTTCACTATTTTTGCTAGGTTGAGCATCAACATGAACATTATCATTAACATTATCACCAGGTTCATGTTCATCACCTGATTGTGTTTCAACATCAGAAATATAAATATCATTGGGATTCTCACGTGTGTCTATAACAGGTTCACTAGAAGCATGCAAAGTCCTATCGTTTTTCTTTTTCTTCTTTTTGGAAGAACTAGGTGCTTCTAAATTATTTCTCTGAGAATCTTGCTCGATTCTCTTAGGGTGGCCTTCAGGATACAAAGGTTCCTGAGTCATTCTACCAGTTCTAGTAGCCACTCTAACAGCAAATTCATTTTTATTATTTAATTCATCAAGCAAATCATTTTGAGCTTTAAGTACTTGCTCAGCTTGAGTAGTAACCATAGACGCATATTTGCTAGTGAGTTTAAGTTCACCTTTAACTCTAGCCATATTATCACTTACGCGTCCTATCTCGAAAGCGTTATTCTTTAACTCTCTACCAACATAAGCATTAAAAATTTCTTGTCTAGCCATAAAGTCATCAAATTCATCTAAGCATGGGCTATGAAATTTAGTAGAGGGAATTTCAACTTTATCATATCTATAGAGAGAATTTACCTTTACTACCTGGTCGGGTTATCAAGACAATATGGTTCTTCAACAGGCGGTATATTAAGATCATGTATTTCTTCAATAGGTGGTAAATTCTTAACATCTTCAGCTTTAATACCTTTTTCTTTCATTGATTTCTTTGCCTATTGCATATCTTCAGGACTGAGAAATAAAACACCTCTCTTCTTCGGAGTGGGTTTAGGAATAGGCTCAGGAGTTGGCTCAATTGGTTCAGGAATTGCCTCGGGAATTGGCTCAGGAAGAGTCCAATTATTTTCATTAGTCAACATATTATTCAATAGTAATTCAGCTTCGTCGACTGTTCTTTCCCTGAAAACACAACCAGCATAACTATCCAAGTAGTCCTTGGAAGCATCGGTTAGTCCATTATAAAAGATATCAAGTATTTCATTTTTCTTGAGAGGATGATCAGGGAAAGCATTAAGTAATCGAAGAAGCCTCCCCAAAGCTTGTGGGAGACTCTCTTCTTCGATTTGCACAAAATTATATATTTCCCGCAAGGCAACTTGTTTCTTATGGGCAGGGAAATATTTAGCAGAGAAGTAATAAATCATATCCTGGGGACTACGCACACAACCAGGAGCAAGAGAATTATACCAAGTCTTAGCATCACCCTTTAATGAGAACGGAAATATCTTAAGGATATAAAAGTAGCGAGATTTATCATCGTGAGTAAACAGGGTAGCTATATCATTCAACTTGGTAAGATGTGCCACAACAGTTTCAGATTCAAGGCCATAAAAAGGATCGGATTCTACCAAAGTAATAATTTCAGGATCAACAGAGAATTCATAATCCTTATCAGTAACACATATAGGTGAAGTAGTAAAAGTAGGGTCAGGTTTCATTTTAGCATTAAGAGACTGTTGCTTCCATTTAGCTAATAATTTTTTAAGATCATATCTATCATTGCAAGCAAAGATAACTCTAGTAGCTTATTCATTCATAACATAACCCTCAGTAACAACAGGCAATTCATAATCATTCGGAGAACCTTCATCATCACTATCATCAATAATAGCATCTTCAATAATTTCGTTCTCTCTAGCCCTGGCAAGTTGTTCATCAAGAAATTCACCTAATGGCAAAGTACTATCATGCACAGAAGTAGTTTCATCATAAGTATCGTGCATAGCAGAAGTGGCATCATTAATAAAATGCGACATATCAGAATCCATAGCAGTAGCAGGTTTGGGTGTCGCAAACTTACTCATAACAGAAGGAGAATCTAGTGCAGAGCTAGATGGCAGTTCCTTACCTCCCCTCATAGTTGAGGGATAGATCTTGGTTTTAGCGTCTTTCAAGTTCTTCATAGTGATCAACAGATATAAATCCCAAGTGACTCAGAGAATAGAGCTATGCTCCCCGGCAACAGCGCCAGAAATTAGTCTTGATAACCCACAAGTGTAGGGGATCGCAACAGCTTTCGAGGGTAAAGTATTCAACCCGAATTTATTGATTCAACACAAGGGGAGCCAAAGAATATTCTTGAGTATTAGCAGTTGAGTTGTCAATTCAACCACACCTGGATAACTTAGTATCTGCAGCAAAGTAATATGATAATAAAGGTAACGCTAGCAAAAGTAATGATTTTGGGTTTTGTAGTGATTGTAACAAGAATAATGGAAAAGTAAATAAGCGAAGCACAAGATGTGAAAAGCTCATAGGCAATGGATCAGTGATGGATAATTATGCCAGATGTGATTCCTCATGTAATAGCTATAACATAGGGTGACATAGAACTAGCTCCAATTCATCAATGTAATGTAGGCATGTATTCCGTAAATAGTCATACATGCTTATGGAAAATAACTTGCATGACATCTTTTGTCCTACCCTCCCGTGGCAGCGGGGTCCTAGTGGAAACTAAGGGATATTAAGGCCTCCTTTTAATAGAGAACCGGACCAAAACATTAACACATAGTGAATACATGAACTCCTCAAACTACGGTCATCACCGAGAAGTATCCCGATTATTGTCACTTCGGGGTTGTCGGATCATAACACATAATAGGTGACTATAGACTTGCAAGATAGGATCAAGAAAACACATATATTCATGAAAACATAATAGGTTCAGATCTCAAATGATGGCACTCGGGCCCTAGTGACAAGCGTTAAGCATAGCAAAGTCATAGCAACATTAATCTCAGAACATAGTGGATACTAGGGATCAAACCCTAACAAAACTAACTTGATCACATGGTAAATCTCATCCAACCCATCACCGTCCAGCAAGCCTACAATGGAATTACTCACGCACGGCGGTGAGCATCATGAAATTGGTGATGGAGGATGGTTGATGATGACGACGACGACGAATCCCCCTCTCCGAAGCCCCGAACGGACTCGAGATCAGCCCTCCGGAGAGAGATTAGGGCTTGGCAGCGGCTCCATATCGTAAAACGCGATGAAACTTTCTCTCTAATTTTTTCTCCGCGAGACGGAATATATGGAGTTGGAGTTGAGGTCGGCGGAGCCTCAGGGGGCCAACGAGACAGGGGGGCGCGCCCAGGGGGAGGGTGCGCCCCCCACCCTCGTGGACAGGGTGTGGGCCCCCTGATCTTGATTCTTTGTCCAGTATTTTTTTATATTTTCCAAAAAGTGCCTCCGAGGATTTTCAAGACATTCCGAGAACTTTTGTTTTCTATACATGAAACAACATCATAGCAGTTCTGCTAAAAACAGCGTCAGTCGGGGTTAGTTTCATTCAAATCATGCAAGTTAGAGTCCAAAACAAGGGCAAAAGTGTTTGCAAAAGTAGATACATTGGAGACATATCAGTGCCGGACGCGGCTTTTCATTTGCTTTCCGCATTTGGCTTGTTACCCTTATTTGAAACTTTATTGGAGTTGCTTCTAGTGTTATTTGTCGTCCCCTGCCCGTGTTTCTTCGTCTCACTTTTTCTTTTCGCCTGGCTCATGTTCTCTTTTGCAAGCCTCCCGAGGGGGCTGCACGGGCGCCCTCGTGGGCACCTTCTTGCCGAATTTTATGAAGCTTCCTCACGCAAGTTCACAGCGGGAGCACCCCTCCCGGTCCATGCCCCATGGGAGTCGCGACGCAAACACAGGACCTGAGTCGGTCACCCTCACGGCAAAGGTTCGAAAGCTATCATCCTGGCTAGTTTTTTGCAGGCCTCGAGACGCCCGGCGAGGCCTCAGGAGGGTACCTCGCGAGGTGAAAACTACAGCAGGCCCCCCGAGCTAAGTTGTTCTTACGCACAAGCACACAGCCGCAACATCACAACACAACACGGGAATAATAAAAACAACATAATAATTAGGGGCAATAGTCCAGCGCCCCCCCAAGGGGCCCCATGCTTCTCTCTCTCTATGCAGGAAAAGGAGATAAACAAAATAAACGCAGCATGCCCTGCGACGGCTCGCTAGGGGGGGGGGGGTTCACACCACCCTCCTGAGCTCAATCAAACTCCTCCTCACGCTTCACCGGGGCACGACGGCGGGATGACCCGCTACCACCCTCGAAGCGAGCGCGGCGGTGCGGTGGTTGATCGCGGCTACTGCTGGAGGAGTTGTCATCCCGAGAGGGAGCCGCTGAAGCTTGGTGAGCTGTGAGCGCCGCCTGCAGCGGGCTCGCCTTCGTCCTCGTAGCGGCCGTCGCCAAGTCCCAGCACCTGGTCGCCGTCATCGTCTTCAGGGCAGCACCCGATGCGGTGGCCATCTTCTCCAAACACCCTCACGTAGAGGGTCATGTCGCCGTCAAACTTAAAGTACAGGGTGCACCGTCGGCCCAGGCCACGCGCGCGGGCAAACGTCTGCCTGCCGCGGGCCAGGGCCACGTTCCCGGTGATGGAAATCTCCACTGAGACCCAGGAAGCCCTGCTGCAGCAGCCGTCCGCCTGGAGCTAGAGGCCGCCAGGAGGGCCCGCCGGGAGTTCGCTGGCGAAGAAGCGGGGAAGCTGGAGCCAGCTGCCGGCCGGGTCCGCCGACCACATGACAAACTCCGGCAGCACCCTGACCGAGTGGAAGTGCGTTCTGGGAGGCCGCGCGGCCACAACACGCTTTCCCTCACTCACCGGGCGGCCGTCCCCGCGTGAGGGACAACCGTCGCGACCACGAGGGGCCGCAGCAGGAGTCGCGGGGTGCTTGCAGGGGCGACCGCGGCTGCGCTTGGGCGGAGGAGAGCCAGGCCCTTCTCGGCAAGCTTTCCCCTTCTCCACGACCGAGAGCCTCTTCGTCAAGTGCCATGGGATACGGCGGGCAACTGGAGCAGGGGGAAGAAAAAGCAAGTGGGGGAAGGGAGGTGTGCAGCGGGGGCCTGCGCCCTCCCACATTTATAACCTAAAGGAAGCCAACCGTCGACCTCCACGATCGCAGGTAATCATGACTCTTTCTGCATGCAGCAGGGACTCGTCAAATTGGGCAGTTGCCAAAGCAGCATGGGGAAGCGGAGACGCCCACGTCCAATCGACCGCCATGCGGCGACCAAGGCCGCAGGCTGTTGGGGCCCGCGGCGCTCCGCACTTGCCCTTTCGCTTCGCCACTAATCCAAGTCCGAGCGCGCCTTGGGGCCGGGGGCTACTGTCAGCATTCTGGGAACGGGGGTCCCCAGACTTGCCTGCCTGCGGCCTGCGGCATGGCTCGAGAGGTGGCCTCGTATGGCCCATCTTCATCAACTCAAGCTGAAGACCCTCGCGAGGGGCCAAGCCTCGCGGGGCGGACGACGCAAGGCTTCCTTAGGGGCGGCCTCACCAGGCAGGCTCGTGAGGAGGCGGAGAGATCAAGGCAGGGCTACCTCACGAGGTTCTCATGACACAAGCCATGACGCCCAAGACCAGGCGGGCGCCGGCCTGTCCAGTGTCCTTGTTTTCTCTTTGGTGCAAAGGGGGCAAGCGCATGCGCGGAGTACCGAGGCTTCAAGAAAAGGTTATCATTTCGGTGCAACGAGACCAAGACCAACAGAGCGGCAGGACGGAGGTCACCGTGGAACCTAAGACGGTGTCATCGCCAGTGCCTTTGGCAGTCGAAGACCAACTTTAGTCAGGATAACATGTACTACATGTTCCCCTTCAAAATGGCCGTTCTTGGCTCCCTTCCCGCTCAATATTTGGGAAGAGGACCAGGGCCTCTATAAATAGGGCCAGCCACCAAAGTAGAAGGGAGAAGTTAAGTTCACCCGCACACCACCACAAGAACACCCCTGGCGAGGCTATTCTTCCTCTGTACTATTCATCATCACCCATGAGGCAATCCACCACACCACAAACTAGAGTAGGGTATTACACCACAACGGTGGCTCGAACTAGTATAAACCTCGCGTCCCTTGTGTTGTTCATCGTGTAGCTTAGATTCGTAGCGAGGCTTTGGGACGTGGATCGGTAGGGGGAAGATCTCCGCGCGCACCCCAGAGTTTGAACCTTAAGGGTTTAGCCAGAACCCGATATCCGAGAGCAGAGGGGGAATGGCCGTGGCGGTGGAGGTGGCTGCGGCAGGGAGCAGCAAGGCGGTGGCGCGCCAATGGCGGGATGCACGGCGCGGCGCGGCGGGTGGCCTCCAGTGAGAAGTGACGAGGGGGCGAGGCCCAGCAGAAGTAGAAGCAGCTGCATCAGCGAGGAATAGGGGGGCCACGGCGAGGCAAGGGGAGGTGGGGGAGGGTGCGACCGTTGGCGCGTGCGGAGGCACACCGATCAGGGCGAGGCTGCGATGAGCAGGGGCGCGAGTGCATCGCGCGGGCGGTGAACAGCGCCGGGGCGAAGAGGAAAAGGAGGAGGGGCAGCGGCTCACTAGGCCCTGTAGATGTGCGTACGCAGTCTCGGGGAGGAGGACGAGGACGGGCGAGGTCGAGGTGGGGGGATGGGGATGACGCGGACATAGGAGAGGCAGCCAGCAGTGGCGTCTGGCGAGGTGGAGCCGAGGATGGAGCGGCGACGGCGTGGGCGATGGGGTTCCCCGAGCGGCGGCGGCGCGGTCGAACGCCATCCCGATCTAGATGGGATCGAGAGATGGTGGGGGAGAGGGGGAGGCGATGTGGGGAGAGTGTGGGGATCGATCCCGATCCAGGGGAATCAGGGGAGGGAGTGGAGCGAGTGGGGGTTAGGGTTTCGGTTTAGTGAGGTTATGGGGGAGTGGGGGCCGGCCTGGGCCAGTGGGCTGGCCGGCCAGCTGGGCCGATGGGCCGTGATGAGGGGGATTCTCCCTTTTTCTTTTTATCCATTTCCTGTTTTATTATTTTCCTTTTATTTATTTTTTGGTTTTTTTTTACTTTCTTTTCTGTTTAGTTTTTACTTGATATTTAAAATGATCCCTAAATTAGTAATAACATAAAACCCACTTCAACCAAAAGGTTTTACCCCAAAACCATTTAGTTTAGTATTTTATTAATTATAAAAGCATTTAAATATTGGTTTTTGCTACTCTTTTATAAACCTTAGAGTATTTAAACATTTTATAAAAGTGGGGTTTCTTCACCGCAATTAATTGCAATTTATAAGTCACAAACCGAACATTTTAGTTTTAAAGTTTGAAACTTTTGATGTTTGCCTTTATTTCAAATTTGAATTTTGGATTGATTTGAGTCAACGTGGGACTTAGCAACAGTAGAAGTGGTGACCTGGCATCATTAGTAGGGAATTACTGTACCTTGATTATCCGGGCGTCACAATTCTCCTCCACTACAGGAAATCTCGTCCCGAGATTTAAGAGGGGGACTAAGGGGGAGAGGCCTGGTTACGAAATTCTAACGAATCTTCTCGACCTTGGATGATCTTCCTAAAGTAGTCGATCCTTTTGTTGATGTCTTTAGTTCTCTACTTCAGGGCATCGTGACAAAGTTGTCATTCTTCCTTCGGGAACTCCATCGTACTTACGGAAGAATAAAGGATGGGTATTCTGGGAGAACGGACCTCTGCAAGGTTGACTATCTGGTCGATAACATCAGGGAAGGTGGCGGAAAGTAACTCTTGAATTGAAACTTAAGGAAATATCGAGAGTAAAGTAAGGAGGTATCATGGAAAGTTTTGAGCAAGCAGGCAATCATTTGGTGCCTGAAACAGGGCGTGAAAAAGGGGTTCATAGTAATGAAAACAGATATTGTGTCTGATACTAGAATTGATGATCTCATCGGAAGGTGGCTCGTGAATTACATATGAGGCCACGCACGATGAATAATTATGGAAACAGGGGGTGTACAGGAGAGTCAGGTTTCGATCCTGTGGAACTATGGGTTATGGGCCCACCATGTGGGTTAAAAGTAGGAAGGGCAGTGACATCTTGCACGGTCATGATAGCAAGACAGGTCAGAGAATAGCCTGTCAGTTATGTTGGTAACAACGTTGGTACAAGGGGCGAGGGACAAAGATAACCATTCTCTTGCTCGTTCAACGAGGCGGACCAATAGGCAAGGTTCTTGTCCATAGGTGGTTACTGAAATGTTATTAACAATAGTAACAATGTCTTACCGACAGAGTTGTACACCAAGATGTTTACATAAGCAGAGAATTATTGATGTTTAGATTATATGTAGACCTCAAGAAGGTTAAACAAACCAACGGAAAGGAAAGGGTGATTATCAGTCTAAACAAACAAATGGAAAGGAAAATTTTGTTAAACACAAGTAATAGGAGTATATCCTTCCCAAGAATAAGTAGGGACTGATATATGGGATAGGAGATGAAGGACATGACAATTTGAATAAAAGGCGAGTGCTGAAAGATGTCTGCGGCGGTAAACTCCATTACCGGAGCCCAACCTGGCTCGACTCGCTCGAGGGTGAGCGGACCGGAACCGACGACCGGATACGAGTCCGGGGGTCCGGGGTTACAGGTCTCCACAGAGGTGAGGCCGGTGTTCGTGTCACATCCCTAGTTCTGGTATGCACTAGGCTAGCCCTTCATGTGTGCATGATGTTTAAATTTTATTTAAGTTGAAATGGGGATTGCTCAAACCCTAGCACCACATCAAATCAACTAGGTTCAAATAAAAATATTCTCAATGAACCCAAAATGTTGTTCATAAAAGTTCATTATTTTTGGATTGGTCTAGAACCTCTCCCAAAAATGGTGCACATTTTTCTAGGCCATTCTGGATTTTTGAATTAAATCATACAGTATTTGCAATTGGGCATTTAAATGATATATATTATTTTAAGTGCTCAATTAATTCTAAACTTAAGTGTGAGCTATTTGGAATAAACCCAACAGAGCGCACAATTATTTTAAGGATTTTTGGAAACGTTTTAGTATTTTTAATAAAGCCCAACATTTATAGAAAAATAGAAAACAGTAATTAAAATAGAAAACGGAGAGAGAGAGAGAGAGAGGAAACTACCTGGGCCGCTTACCTGTCCAGCCTGGCGGCCCAGTGTGGTCAGCCCAGCCCACCTGGCCCCTTCCCCTGTCGTCTTCCTCCTTGCCAGGAGGACGAGCGCGTGGCTGCAGCGCGCCGGCACGCGCCCCGACCACCTCCACCCTGCCTGCCTGCGTCCCCGACGCCTGGACACCTCCAACGTTTCCACGCTACCCCTCTGGAACCCCCTCGCTCACTCTCTCGTCCCCATCCTCTCCTCTGCTCTCTCTCCCTCTCTTCCCGAGCGGAGCTCGTCGCCGCCGCTCACCGTAGACGCAGCCTCCGTGCTCCCCTCGCCTCGCCGACCCGCCCTGAAGAACCACAGCGTCGTCCTCGTCGTCTACGCAGAGCCACGCACGCCTGCCGCCCTGCATCGCCGGCTACCTTGCCTTCTTCCCCCTCGGACACCGAGATCGCCACGGCCGCGCCGCCTGCTCCGAGCCTTCCCTGAGCCTGCTTCGACGCCCCCTGCACTCCCCGTGATCTCCTCTTCCTCCTCCCCCTTCCCATTCTCGCTCTCGAACACCGCAGCAACTGCATCGAGCTCGACCGAGGTCACCGCCGCCGTGCCTTGTCGCCGTTGTGGCCAGAGCCACCGTGGCTCAAAGCCGGGCACACCATCGTGCTCCACACCTCACCAGGAGCACGTAGCACACACCAATGCCTCCCCTGGAACCCCGCATCGCCTAACCCGCCGTTGGCCGAACTCCAGCCGCCGCCGCGATCTCGCTTCCGACGAGCTCGGTCCACCCCAGCTGCTCCCGTTTGCTCCGTTAGACGCGCCTCGTCGCGCTGCACCCGTAGAGCCTCTTCGCTGCCCTTTTGGACACCCGTGGGCGACTTCCGAGCTACGCCGCCATCTCGGGCCTCGCCGGTGTCGAGTCGCCGGCGAGTTTGACCCCGCTGGCCTTTGACCCCTGGTGGACCCAGTTTGACCCCCTGGGTCACTGACGTGTGGGCCCCAGGCCACTAACTAAACCAAGTTAGTATTAGTTTAACGCTAACTAAACTTAGTTACTTTAACTAACTACTGACAGGCGGGACCCACTGGTCAGTTTGACTGAACCGGCCCCGTTGACCGCTGATGTCACAGTGACGTCAGGCTAACGTAGTAATGCTTTTCTGGATTTTAAATAAATCTATTTGATTTATTTAATTTCAGAAAATATCCAAAACTTCTAAAAATCATATAAAATCAACCGTAACTCCAAATGAAATAAATTATATATGAAAAATGATCAGAAAAATCCAATCTATCCATCTGTACCATTTTCATGCATGTTAGAACAACTTATAGCTGCTGTTTAGAACAAATCTTATAAATGGCATTTAAACCTTCACATATGGAGTTTGAATTTGAATCTTGGATTCAAACCAAATTCATTTAATCTGGTTTTAGTTGCATTAGCACAAACCACAACATATTGCCATGTCACATTCATGCATCATATTGTTGCATTGCATTGATTGTGTTCTCCCTTGTTTGCCGGTATTTGTCCCCTCTCAGTAGACGACGTTCCGACAATGAGTTCGATGACACCGATGAAGAACTATACTATCTTCAGAAGTGCCAGGCAAGCAAAACCTCCTTGTTCATTCCGATACAATCCCACTCTCTCGCTCCTGCTCTCTTTTACTGCATTAGGACAACACCGATTCAACTGTTACATGCTGCCGTAGTTGAACCCCTTTTCCTCTGCATGAACTGGCATTGCCACAGTAAATAGATGAAATCCACTAGCATGAGTAGGAGTTGTTTGAGCCCTGATGTGCCTACTAATTCATGCTTGTTTTTCATGCCTGCTACTGCTTAGAGTTGAGTCAGGTCTGATTCATCGGGGATGAATTGGAGGTGTGTGAACATGTCCTACTGTGTGTGAGCTAAGTGTGTGAACACGATTTGGTAAAGGTAGCGGTGAGAGGCCATGTAGGAGTACATGTTGGGTTGTATCATTGAAGCCGTCCTTAGGAACTGAGTTCTGTTTTTGTGATCCATGAACAGTTACTACCACACATTGGGTTCCGGTAACTCGACCCCTCTGGACTTATTAATCAACAGGATCTCTGTCCAGGAGTTGCAACTAGTTTCTGGTGTTTGTAGGTTGTGTTAGCAGTCTACCAAGTGGCACCCGGTACAGGTGGGCTTCGGACAGACTAGGCACCGTGGCACGGTGTACCAAGCGTAGATCCACCCGTCGAGGTGGGCTTAGAAACCCTGCACACATTGTTTGGGGCCGGGAGCGACACCCCGGCCGGATCTTCTTACAGATGGAACCCGAATAGGCGATAAACCTGGACAAGAGACTTGTGTGGTTAGTCAGGTCGTGGCCGACACCCTTGCTAGGCTTCCGCTTGAAGGTTGCCGAGATACACGACGTGTACATGGTGGTAAGTGGCGAGAGCGTGTGTGAAGAAGTACACCCCTGCAGGGTTAATATGATCTATTTGAATAGCCGTGTCCGCGGTAATGGACTTCTGGGTTGCCTGTACAGTTCATAGACAGGTGAAAGTGGATACTCTAAAATACGCAAGATAAGCGCGAGTGCTATGGATGGCATTCTCGTAGGGAGACGGGAGCGGATCCATAGTGGTGTATTGATATGGTGAATATGTGGACTCATGTGCACAACCTCAAAAGAGTTACTTGCAGTCGTAGTTCAGGATATCCACCGAGTCAAAGCTGGCTTGGTGTAGTTAAACTCCACCACCCCTTTGTTGATACTGATGCATATGTAGTTAGTTCTGATGTAAGTCTTGCTGGCTACATTTGTACTCACGTTGCTTAATTTATGTTTTTGCAGAGAGACTTCAGTCTCGCTAGTAGTTTCACGTGGACTTCGATGTTTAGCTTGTTACCTCAGCTACGATCTTGTGCGCTCGGCAGGATCTGGTAGATAGTCAGGCTTCTTAGCCTTTTTCATTTGTAGATGTCTGTACTCAGACATGTTAAGCTTCCGCATGTGCTTTGACTTGTATGCTCTAAATGTTGGGTCATGAGACCCATGCTTGCAATATCTCGCTTCTCGAAGCCTATTGAATAAAATACTTGAGTCGTAGAGTCATGTTGTGATGCCATGTTGTATTTGCACATATCGAGCATATTGTGTGTATGTTATTGAAATGCTTGGTATGTGTGGGATCTGACAACCTAGTTGTTTATCCTTGGTAGCCTCTCTAACCAGGAAATGTCTCCTAGTGCTTCCACTGAGCCATGGTAGCTTGCTACTGCTCTGGAACACTTAGGCTGGCCGGCATGTGTCCTTCTTCGTTCTTGTGTCTGTCCTTTTGGGGAAATGTCACGCGGTGTCTACCGGAGTCCTGTTAGCCTGCTACAGCCCAGATTCTCTGGAGTCCTGCTAGCCGAGCTGCTACAGCCCGGATTCACTCGCTGTTGACCGACACGTTCGTTGTTGGGTCATGTATGCCTGTCCCTGTAAATTAGCACCACTTTGGCTTCACGACTGGTCATGTCAGCCCGAGTTGTTTGTCATATGGATGCTAGTGACACTGTCATATACGTGAGCCAAAAGGCGCAAACGGTCCCGAGCCTGGTAAGGCGACCCCGTGGGAATACCGTGCGTGAGGCCGCAAAGTGATATGAGGTGTTACATGCTAGATCAGTGTGACATTGAGTCGGGGTCCTGACAGTTTTGGTATCAAAGCTTGACTGCCTGTAGGATTACCAAGCCAAACTGATCGAAGTTGAGTCTAGAAGTTCTTTAGTTATATAAGGGAATTGATTGTGGGATGGAACGTAAAGCTCTTTTTACTCCTTATACCTTATGCCTTCTGATCTGAGTCATCTTATCTTTCCTACGGGGTTAAGGAACTAGGCTTTATCTTCTTTCTATTAGGATCACGTGTTACTAATATGTAGACTTATAGGATTGATAGATTAAGCCTCAGTCCAGTTTCTACTATCTCTCTGTATTCATAGTTGATCTCAGAACCTTGATATTATGATGATCGAGTGGTTATGCCACCATTTTGTAGGATGTCTCAAATCTTTTGAGCATTTACAGCCGTTATGTTGTCCAAGTCATCCCAGGTTTCTACAATATTCTGATGCATTTGCAAATTACTTCTTCTCGTTCCCGATGTCCTCTCTGGCCAGGTTAACCACACTAGACGGTGAAATGAGGTACCCTATTGCCTCGACATTTATGTTGGAGTTACTATTATGACCCTAGGTGTCTTAGAGGATCACCTAGTAATCCAGCAATGTTTTGTGTTCCTAGTGTGATCATTCTGGCCATCATTCTCGAAAGCATCCTGTGATGCCATCTATTCCTGGGTTTTGGAACCCGAGATTCACCCTACTTAATTCATGTTGATATTGTTTTCTAGTTCCTTTAGGATATTAGTAGCCTTTGCGATAGTCCTCGAGGTCTGTGGTATATCCTTCTTCCAAATACCATGAACTGCTTATGGCAGAAGTTCTTGAACCAAAAGATCACAATAAGAGTGCTCTTGATGAGTCCTCCATTCTGCATTGTGAATTTGCCAGTCCTACCTTTCTGCATGGATTATCCGGAAGAAATGTTGAGCTTTGGTCGACATACTAATCTATACATCCACAACTCAGAAAACAGATGTTCTTTTGAGTTGTCCCTCTTTAGTTGTTTTCTGGCCCTCGTCTATCAATTGATAGGCAGGACTAGTTGTGCATTCGTGTTATCAATGCCTATTATTCTTGTGGTCCGTCAATCCATTCTATTCCGGAATGACTAGGAGAAACAAACTCCAGAACCTCATCCATATCCAGGATTGGGTCAAAGTAGTTGTGCTCTGCAGATCAAATTGCTAATCCAGCCTTTGTTCTACTCTACCTTGCAGTATTACCATCTTTATATTAAGATTATCATGGGAATTGCACACCATCCTATGAACTCTTGATACAGTGATACTTCTCGCCCTCATTAGTCATTTCTCGGCTCCCGTGTTGTTGCAACCGGAATGCCGACAGATGAACTATGATGTGTGAAATCTATACTCCTAGCAACTCTGTTGCTTGGTAGTTAAATGGACAATAACCTCATGCTTAGCGTGTCGATTTTGAATCATCGCCCTAAGGTTGATCGTGCTACCTAGTCCTTATTTCCGGGTGCACTCCTCGATCAATGAGTCAGGATTATGCCAATCCCTCGCTCCTTTGATCATATCGTCTTGCTTCGAAAGCAAGATTTTTCCCGAGCTTAATAACATATCGGTGGTTCGTGATTTTCTGAATATCCTCTCGGAAGTATCACCAGGTCGTCACTTGACCGCTATGTTAAGTTTGTGATCATGTTGGTTTCCTTGTAAACCACCCTTTCTCCAAGAATCCGTGTTGGATACCCCTGAGCTAGTTGGTTAAGCTAAACGACAACTTGGAGAGTTGGAAGATAAATGCTTACCTAACTTAGTTCGTTTCGAAGGGATATCCTGGTGTTGGTGTGTTAGTTGAAGAAAGATGATATCTTCATCGATTGCTCCCTGTGATCAGTTGTTAGACCTATTGTCTTATAAAAACTTTGATTTGAGTATGGGCTATCGTCAAATCAAATCAGAACCAACAATGTTCGTAATGTTGTCTTACTCGCGGTTATCCCTCGAGCATACACCATTACATCTTTTGGGTCTGACCAATGCTATGTCCTTGTTCACATAATTATGGAATTCCATTTATATGGTCATCCAGATGACTTGTTGTTGAGCCCATCAGCAGCATTTTACCTTCTCCATGATCATGTTGAACATCCATCTAGTGTTGGAAACTTTTATAAACATTACCTCCGTGTTCCATTCATGAGGTATATGTTCGGATGAAAGAAGTGACTTTCTCTAATTCATGTGCACTTGGTGTAAGTTGCCGCCGTGGATCCGAGAAAGATTGTTTTTGCTTCCTTTGGAATCATCCCAAGTCAGTCATGCATGTGCGAAGTATACATTGGATTGTGAGATTAGCTACCTCCATTCTATATGTGTCCCTAGCATGCCAAGCCACTGATTGACTTGCTCAAGGATAAGAAGTTCATCGATAAGTGCACAAGGACTTCGATATCCTCGATGTTGGTTACCCACCGGAACTCGGTAGTGTTTTATTGTAAGACTACCATGTGATCATGTTTTGTCTGGGACAACGTGTTCACATGTGTGTAGCAGAACCAGCTCATGTTTTGGAGCTTGCTATCGTAGTTCATTTCCCGAGAATCTCGCAACGTCATCCCATCGATTTGTGTTGCAAACTTTCATTTTTCTTCCTAGACTCGATGAGTCTGGATTATTATGACACCAACCAGATCTGAATCTCAGGCAGATATGATGGTTGGAACTTTTCCCAAAAACTATAATAATGGTCTCTTTGTAACCGGTTAAGTGGATGTCGTGGACAACACACTCAACCAGAAGATCTATTATTGTAGTATCTTGATTGAGGAAGTTGGCCACCTCCCCATGAGGATTTCGTAGGATTTACCTCCCTAGTTTTTCCTTATGGATAGTTGTGCTCCCGAAGTCCGACCTGTTACTTGATGTTCTAGTTACCAAATCATTTCAATGAATGGGATACGCTAGCACATCAAGGAGAACATTGGAAGCGGAGTGCTAAATGTTTCTCGGTCGATCATCCAGATTTTGTCCCCTTGGCCCCGCTAAGGTGAAATCTGAGAAGGTGTTATCTTCCTTTGCATCTGCATCGTCCATCACCATTCATCAGGGTAGTAAGTTGTGTTGCCAGGATCCTTGACACAGATATTGGTAAAACCCTGATGAACATGGAAATGCTCAAGTTCTTGAGAGCACACATAAGCACTAGGTGTTATCACCGGCACTAACTAGGATCGCTCCCAGTTTTCCTCGGTTATGCTATAACTTTTCAAACAGTGGACTCACTCTCTACTGTTGAGCTTCTCCCTAGTTACTAAAATAATCCCTTGTGTTGTTTTCAACAAGGTAATCCACATCATCCATTCTAATCCGGGTATGCCATTCTACCGAACCTCTCCACACGATCGCTTGAGAATTGCCTTAGGCTAGTATAAAGAGTTTCCATGATCTCTAAATCAAAGGTAATTCTTTTTATCACCTAAGGGGATATTTCTACGAGTCACCTTCCCTAAGGTGCATCGTTATGGTATCATGGCAACTCAACTCCTCGCTACGTTGACAACCGTTCACCACCTTCTTAAGTGTGGAATTGTTGTCTACCTAGTGAACCCTCGTCATCTGTTCCACTCCATCCCTCTAGATGTGTGCTTCGTGTCTCAGCTCGAGAGATGTTGCTATGTCTCATTCCATGAGTTAATCCTGAGTTGTTCGATCTTCGATAAGATCGATCCTTCTAGAGTCTCCTTCTTCTCTCCTTGTCATGTTGGCTGGAGTTCTCAGAGCAAGACTTCGAGACAATGATGGTGACTGAAGCAACGTTCTTATGAAGTGCAACCTGGATTGTGAAGATTATACTAGTTTGCGCTCCCCCTTCATCTTACCCTATGCTTGAATCTCGGGACGAGATCCTTGTTTAGTGGGGGTGAGTTGTCACATCCCTAGTTCTGGTATGCACTAGGCTATCCCTTCATGTGTGCATCATGTTTAAATTTTATTTAAGTTGAAATGGGGACTGCTCAAACCCTAGCACCACATCAAATCAACTAGGTTCAAATAAAAATATTCTCAATGAACCCAAAATGCTCTTCATAAAAGTTCATTATTTTTGGATTGGTCTAGAACCTCTCTCAAAAATGGTGCACATTTTTCTAGGCCATTCTGGATTTTTGAATTAAATCATACAGTATTTGCAATTGGGCATTTAAATGATATATATTATTTTAAGTGCTCAATTAATTCTAAACTTAAGTGTGAGCTGTTTGGAATAAACCCAACAGAGCCCACAATTATTTTAAGGAATTTTGGAAACGTTTTAGTATTTTTAATAAAGCCCAACATTTATAGAAAAATAGAAAACAGTAATTAAAATAGAAAACGGAGAGAGAGAGGAAACTACCTGGGCCGCTTACCTGTCCAGCCTGGCGGCCCAGTTGGCCAGCCTAGCCCACCTGGCCCCTTCCCCTGTCATCTTCCTCCTTGCCAGGAGGACGAGCGCGTGGCCGCACCACCCTGCCTACCTGCGTCCCCGATGCCTGGACACCTCCAATGTTGCCACGCTACCCCTCTGGAACCCCCTCGCTCACTCTCTCGTCCCCATCCTCTCCTTTGCTCTCTCTCCCTCTCTGCCCGAACGGAGCTCGTCGCCGCCGCTCGCCGTAGACGCAGCCTCCGTGCTCCCCTCGCCTCGCCGACCCACCCTGAAGAACCGCAACATCGTCCTCGTCGTCTACTCAGAGCCACGCGACGCCTGCCACCCTGCATCACCGGCTACCTCGCCTTCTTCCCCCTTGGACGCCGAGATCGCCACGGCCACGTTGTCTGCTTTCAGCCTTCCCCGAGCCCGCTTCGACGCCCCCTGCACTCCCCGTGAGCTCCTCTTCCTCCTCCCCCTTCCAATTCTCGCTCTCGAGCACCGCAGTGACTGCACCGAGCTCGACCGCGCTCGCCTCTGCCGTGCCTCTTCGCCGTCGTGGCCAGAGCCACCGTGGCTCAAAGCCGGGCACACCACCATGCTCCACACCTCACCAGGAGCACGTAGCACACACCAACGCCTCCCCTAGAGCCCTGCATCGCCTAACCCGCCATTGGCCGAACTCCGGCCGCCGCCGCGAGCTCGCTTCCGACGAGCTCGGTCCACCCCAGCTGCTCCCGCTTGCTCCGTTAGACGCGCCTCATCGCGCTGCACCCGTAGAGCCTCTTCGCCGCCCTTTTGGACACCCATGGGCGACTTCCGAGCCGCGCCGCCATCTCGGGCCTCGCCGGCGTCGAGTCGCCGGCGAGTTTGACCCCACTGACCGTTGACCTCGGGTGGACCCAGTTTGACCCCCTGGGTCACTGACGTGTGGGCCCCAGACCACTAACTAAACCAAGTTAGTATTAGTTTAACGCTAACTAAACTTAGTTACTTTAACTAACTACTGATAGGCGGGACCCACTGGACCAGCCCCGTTGACCGCTGATGTCACAGTGACGTCAGGCCGACGCAGTAATGCTTTTCTGGATTTTAAATAAATCTATTTGATTTATTTAATTTCAAAAAAATATCCAAAACTTCTAAAAATCATATAAAATCAACCGTCACTCCAAATGAAATAAATTATATATGAAAAATGATCAGAAAAATCCAATCTATCCATTTGTACCTTTTTCATGCATGTTAGAACAACTTATAGATGCTGTTTAGCACAAATCATATAAATGGCATTTAAACCTTCACATATGGAGTTTGAATTTGAATCTTGGATTCAAACCAACTTCATTTAATCTGATTTTAGTTGCATTAGCATAAACCACAGTATATTGCCATGTCACATTCATGCATCATATTGTTGCATTGCATGGATTGTGTTCTCCCTTGTTTGTCGGTATTTGTCCCCTCTCAGTAGACGATGTTCCGACGATGAGTTTGATGACACCGATGAAGAACTATACTATCTTCAAAAGTGCCAGGAAAGCAAAACCTCCTTGTTCATTCCGATACAATCCCACTCTCTCGCTCTTGCTCTCTTTTACTACATTAGGACAACACCGATTCAACTGTTACATGCTGCGGTAGTTGAACCCCTTTTCCTCTGCATGACTTGTCATTGCCATAGTAAATAGATGAAACGCACTAGCATGAGTAGGAGTTGTTTAAGCCCTGATGTGCCTACTCATTCATGCTTGTTTGTCATGCCTGCTACTGCTTAGAGTTGAGTCAGGTATAATTCATCGGGGATGAATTGGAGGTGTGTGAACATGTCCTACTGTGTGTGAGCTAAGTGTGTGAACATGATTTGGTAAAGGTAGCGGTGAGAGGCCATGTAGGAGTACATGGTGGGTTGTCTCATTGAAGCCGTCCTTAGGAACTGAGTTCTGTGTTTGTGATCCATGAACAGTTACTACCACACATTGGGTTTCGGTAACTCGACCCCTCTCGACTTATTAATCAACATGATCTCTGTCGAGGAGTTGCAACTAGCTTCTGGTGTTTGTAGGTTGTGTTAGTAGTCTACCAAGTGGCACCCAGTGCAGGTGGGCTTGGGACAGACTAGGCACCATGGCACGGTGTACCAAGCAAAGATCCACCCATCGAGGTGGGCTTGGGAACCCTGCACACATCGTTTGGGGCCATGAGCGACACCCCGGCCGGATCTCCTTGCGGATGGAACCCGAATAGGGGATAAACCTGGACGAGAGACTTGTGTGGTTAGTCAGGTCGTGGCCGACACCCTCGCCAGGCTTCCACTTGAAGGTTGCCGTGATACACGACGTGTACATGGTGGTAAGTGGCGAGAGCGTGTGTGAAGAAGTACACCCCTGCAAGGTTAATATGATCTATTCGAATAGCCGTGTCCGCGGTAAAGGACTTTTGGATTGCATGTACAGTTCATAGACAAGTGAAAGTGGATACTCTGAAATACGCAAGATAAGCGTGACTGCTATGGATGGCGTTCTCATAGGGAGACGGGAGCGGATCCATAGTGGCGTATTGATATGGTGAATATGTGGACTCATGTGCGCCACCTCAAAAGAGGTACTTGCAGTCGTAGTTCAGGATATCCACCGAGTCAAAGCTGGCTTGGTGTAGTTAAACTCCACCACCCCTTTGTTGATACTGATGCATATGTAGTTAGTTCTGATGTAAGTCTTGTTGGGTACATTTGTACTCACGTTGCTTAATTTATGTTTTTGCAGAGAGACTTCAGTCTCGCTAGTAGTTTCACGTGGACTTCGACATTTAGCTTGTTACCTCAGCTACGATCTTGTGCCCTCGGCATGATTTGGTAGATAGTGAGGCTTCTCGGCCTTTTTCATTTGTAGATGTCTGTACTCAGACATGTTAAGCTTCTGCATGTGCTTTGACTTGTATGCTCTGAATGTTGGGTCATGAGACCCATGCTTGTAATATCTCGCTTCTCGAAGCCTAATTGCATAAAATACTTGAGTCGTAGAGTCATGTTATGATGCCATGTTGTATTTGCACATATCGAGCATATTGTGTGTATGTTATTGAAATGCTTGGTATGTGTGGGATCTGACAACCTAGTTGTTTATCCTTGGTAGCCTCTCTTACCAGGAAATGTCTCCTAGTGCTTCCACTGAGCCATGGTAGCTTGCTACTGCTCCAGAACACTTAGGCTGGCCGGCATGTGTCCTTCTTTGTTCTTGTGTCTTTCCCTTCAGGGAAATGTCACGCGGTGTCTACTGGAGTCCTATTAGCCTGCTACAGCCCATATTCTCTGGAGTCTTGCTAGCCCAACTGCTACAGCCCGGATTCGCTCGCTATTGACCGATACGTTCGTTGTTGGGTCATGTATGCCTGTCCCTGTAAGTTAGCGCCACTTTGGGTTCACGACTGGTCATGTCAGCCCGGGTTCTTTGTCATATGGATGCTAGCGACACTATCATATACGTGAGCCAAAAGGCGCAAACTTTCCCGGGCCTGGTAAGGCGACACCCGTGGGAATACCGTGCGTGAGGCCGCAAAGTGATATGAGGTGTTACATGCTAGATCGGTGTGACATCGAGTCGGGGTCCTGACAGTTCGGGTCCAACGCCGATGAGTATGCGGCCTGCAGGGTGGGGTCTAGCCCTCCATCCTTGGGCAACACAAACCGTTCCGAATTAAGATCCGGGGCTATTGCAGGGATGATGTTCCGAGCATTGTTCGACAGCAGGTCTAGGCCGTACCCGTCGTGACTGTCCGGCGTTCCCGGCTCGGGGCCAAATCCGTCGAAGATCAAGTCTCCGCGAATATCTGCCACGTAGTTCGAGTTTCCGAACCTGATCTGGTGGCCAGGGGCGTAGCTGTCGATCTTCTCCAGATGGCCAAGCGAATTGGCCCGCGGTGCGAAGCCGCCGAACACAAAGGTCTGTCCGGGGAGGAAAGTCTCACCCTGGATCGTGTTGTTGACGATCGAAGACGCCATCAAGCCTTGAAGCGACGACACAGAGGAACTCTCAATGATAGCACCAATGTCGGTGTCAAAACCGGCGGATCTCGGGTAGGGGGTCCCGATCTGTGCGTCTTAGGCTGATGGTAACAGGAAGCAAGGGACACAATGTTTACCCAGGTTCGGGCCCTCTCGATGGAGGTAAAACCCTACTTCCTGCTTGATTAATATTGAAGATATGAGTTGTACAAGAGTAGATCTACCACAAGATCGTAGAGGCTAAACCCTAAGAGCTAGCCTATGATGGTATGATTGTGATTGTGATCGGCCTTCTAAGGACCATCCTCTCCGGTTTATATAGACACGGGAGAGGGCTAGGGTTTACATGGAGTCGGTTACAAGGAAGGAAATATGATATCCGGATCGCCAAGCTTGTCTTACACGCAAAGGAAAGTCCTATCCGGACACGGGCCAAAGTCTTGAGTCTTGTATCTTCACGCTTCAATAGTCCGGACGATGTATATAGTTCGGCTGTCCGGATACCCCCTAATCCAAGACTCCCTCAGGCGCCCTCCCTCCTGAGGTCGCCCCCAACACGAAGAAGCTGTAGCTGGGCAGGGGTCTCGTGAAGGAGCATCGCTCGAGAATGTTGCGCTGAGCCTCCCGTCTCCGGACGTGGCACCGTCACCCATCGCATAGGAAGGCGCGCCCGACGCCCCTCTCAGGATGGGCTCGGGGGCTCTCCTTTGGAGGGTCTCAGACCTAGCCAGGGTCATGAGGGAGGCACTCTGGCACCATGTGGAGGCGCTCTTCAGAGCATGCTTCCCAGGAGAAGGCACCAGGCGTTCAGGAGTTCATCAGCAAGGCAATCGAGGAGATTCAAGAAGCAAGGTTTCTGCAAAGGCGATCGTCGCCTGCCGTGCGGTGCGGCTCACTGCCCTGGCGAGGGTAAGGAGTTCCGCGTCTGCATCGACATCCCCGGGCTCAGGAGGGCCGCGTCTCAACAGCTCATCTGGCCGTCTCGTGTCGGCCGGTGTGAGGGACCACCTCACAGCTACGTCTGCATGCCCAACGGCCTACCGGGCGCAGCTGAAGCGTTCCAGTGCTGCATGAGTGACGCTCAGACGGCTTGCGAGGCCAGGCATCAGGCGATCCTGGCGGATATGGCGGAGCACCTTCAGGAGCCTCCTGGGCCCTCTTAGCCTCTCGAGGCTTGGCACCAGAGCGGCTCTTGAGGAAGGACTCCACCAGCGCGCGTTTTTTGGCTACTTCAACGACAGTACTAGGTGACATTTCTCTTGTTCGTTTAGTCTGGGGGCGCCCCTCCGGCTGCATCATCCCTAGGCCGTGTGGGTCCGTCCCTGCGGCATGTATCGCTATGCATTCACCAGGACTATCTAACCATTTCTATGAGTTTACCTATGATTGTCACCCTACGACTGCTGCCTCGCGGCCCCCCACATGTTCGCTGGCTAGCACCTCTCCCGCATCGCTGCATGATAACTCACGTCGGCACGGCGCTTGTGCTCGGGTTTTTCCCTGCAACACTGATAAACCTGAGGATCAAGCTCTTGTTCGTGACCCGCCTCGTGCACACCACCTCACCAGGTCCTTGGTGCCTCTGTCCTACGCCCTGGGCTGCAGGCCCGCTCTGCAGGGGTTCCCGGTCTATCCTGTCACCTAACCTGCAGGTTCGTTAGGCAGTAGGCCATGGGTCGGCCTGAACAACCACCATCTGATCTCGCGAGTCGCTTGCGCATTAAAGGGGGCCCCACGAGCATCGCGTCTCGGGAGATCCTACTAGCTCTCCAGCCACCACCCCCTAGCCTTGACAACGGCATCGCGACCTGGCATACCAGCGGCGGCTGAGCTCGCTCAAGAGCCGGGTCCCGAGGACGTAGAGCACCTTAGCGAGCGAGGCAGGAAGGTGGCCAGGGTAGGCTGTGCCCAATGGTACCACAGGCGCGAGAGCAAGCATCATCTCCCCGATGGACGAAGACACCAAAAGATAAGTCTTGGCTCGCTGCAGCACTAGCTTCACTCTCTGCACGCCCCGCCTCGCAGTTCCATTTTGGTAGTTCTACTCCCCTTTTTGATTCTCTGTGCAGCTTCTTGCATGCCAGGGGGGACCTCATGAGCATCGCGTCTCACGAGCTCTTACTGGACCTCGGGCCTCTCACTCCTAGCCTTGACCGCGGCATCGGACCTGGCATACTAGCGACGGCTGAAGCCTGCCTAGGGACTGGGTCCCGTGGGCGTAGAGCGTCGCGCTACCTATGGAAAAGAAAAGGGGGGAAAACCATGCCAAACTAGGATATGCGAGTTCATTACAAGATCAAAAGAAGAAACACTGATATTAAGTACATTCCGGTCTTTGCTAACCCCACGGGGGCTGATCTTCATTCTGCGCAGGGAAAGCAACTACTAGGCCCTACGGTATCGCTGGCAACGCAGGACGGCAGCCGCAGCCGGGCTCCAACCTCGGCGGGAGCTTGGTGGCACTTAGTTGTCGTCGCTCGACTCCGGAGAATCACTGGGCTCAGGAGGGTGACTGGATTCCCAGGAGTCGCCACTGCTACTGGACGAAGCGCCAAAGGGGACAGCAGTAGGTCCATCACTCGCTGCAACGTCCCACGCGTTGTCTCCTCCAGGCCAGCATTCCAGCCATTCGCCCTCCTCATTGAAGACCTTGAAGAACAGAGTGGCCGCGCCGCCATACTCGAAGTGGATCGCCAGGGATCCCTCTACGCGGCAAGCCCGGGCAATCTCGCCCCATCCTCGCGTCATGAAGATGTCTCCAGGAGGCACCACCTCGACTTCAGCTCCGGTGGCCGAACTGCGGCACCTGGCGTGCTGCAACCACAACTCAACCGGCCCCCTTAGAGGCAGCTCGCTGGCCAAGAACTGCGGGAGTCAGATCCATGTGTCGGGAGGCATCGCCACCCACACTACAAACTCATGCGAGATACCCTTGGCGTGGGTCCGTGGTGCGGATGGTCGGGCAATGGCGGCCCTACCATCTTCGACAGGCGCCACTCAATGGCGCGCTCCTTCGTCCTGAGCACAGGCGTATATGGGAAGGGGGAAGCCAGGCGGAGGCCTCGACTGCCAAGGGCTGGTCACCTCTCACCCCGTACTTATTTCGTGAGGGAGGTGGAGCCGCTTCTTCGGCGGGAGAGGATCGGGCCCCTCCCTATGGGCCTTCCCCTTCTCGGTCGCGGAGTACCACCTGATCGGTGCCATGAGAGCAGGATGGAGAAGAGAGGAGCAGGCGGAAGCAATACGAAAGAGAGATGGGCAGGGGCTCCGCTCGCTCGCGCATTTATAGCCATGGGAAGGTAACTCGTTGGCCTCCCACGATCTCTAGTAATGATGATTCTTTGTGCATGCAGCATGCAGTTGTCAAGTCGAGCAGTTGCCGAGGCAGCATGGGGAAGCGGAGTCGCCCACGTCCCATCAATCGCCACACGTCATCAAGGCTGCAGGCGGTTAGGGCCCACGGCGCTCCACACTTGTCCATTGGCTTCACCTGGAAGCCAAGTCCGAGAGCGCCTTGGGCCCAGGGGCTACTGTCGGCGTCCTGGATATGGGGGTATCCAGCCCTACCTCCGTGCGGCCCACCACGTGGCTCCATCGACGGCCTGGTACAACCCAACTTCAGCATCAACAACACAAGACCCTCGCGAGGGGCCAAACCTCGCGAGGCGGATGATGCCAAGACCCCCGAGGGGATCGGCCTCGTCAGACTGGCTCCCGAGGGGCGGAGAGTTCTATGAAAGGTTCACCTCACGAGGCTCAGCTGACGTGAGCCATGATGACCAAGGCCAGGGGGCGCCAGGCGGGCGCAGAGCGCAGGTTTCCTCTTTGGTGCAAGGAAGGCAAGCCACAGGCGCGGAGTCCCGAGGAATCAGCCAAAGGTTTCCATTCTGGTGCAACGAGACCAAGACCGCCAGGACGGCAGGACGGAGGTCATCGACGAGCCCACCGCAGCGTCATGACCAGGGGATTTTCGCAGGTGAGGACTACTTTTGTCAGGATAAGTTTTACTACTTGTCCCCTTTCAAATCCGGCTATTGTGGGATCCCTTCCCGCCAACATTTGGGAAGAGAACTAAGGCCGCTATAAATAGGACTAGCCACCACCATAGAGGGGCATCCGATTCACATCCCCCCAGCTCCCTTGAGCTCAAGAACACCTCACCTCCAGAGGACAGTTCATCCACTGTACTAGTTCATCCTCAGCCCTCCGAGGCAATCCACCAAAACGCTAGAGTAGGGTATTACACCGCAAGGTGGCCCGAACCAGGATAAACGGCCGTGTCTCTTTGTCTCTTTGATCTTGATGCGCTAGGCTTAGGAGGATCTCAAGTAGGCATGCTAGGTAGGTTGAGATCTCCGCACGCACCCTAGAGTTCGCACCTCTCAAGGGTTTGCGGATCCCTTAATCCGGCAATCTGGTGAAGGAGAAAGTATCGCTCAAGTGAACATTGACTTAAGCCCCCCCCCCAAGCTTGAGCAATACTTTCTCCTTCGCGAGGTCAATGTTATATTCATGCCCCAATCATGAGCTCTCAAGAGAAATTATTATTCAAAAAATTTATGTTCAGCTTTCTCTCAATAATCGCTCCATGCTCGATACTTCTTGTATTAGTTCTTTTATGATGAAGACTATTGATGGGATTTATTGGAAATAATTAAATGCAACTCTGAAGATTGGGAATTCGACAATGGTAAGGAGTCAGGTATAACACCTAAGTTTGATTGTGTTAAATCTTTTATGGATACCGATGCTTTTCGTGAATTTAGCACTAAATATGGACTTGACTCTGAGATAGTAGCTTCTTTCTGTGAATCATTTGCTACTCATGTTGAACTCCCTAAGGAGAAGTGGTTTAAATATGATCCTCCCATTGAAGTAAAAGTAGTAGAACCTATTAAAGTTGAAGAAAAGACTTTCACTTATAATGTTGATCCTATTGTTCCTACCGCTTATATTGAAAACCACCTTTCCTTGTTAGAATAAAGGATCATGCTAAAGCTTCAATTGTGGTTCATAAGAGTAATGCTAGAACACCTATACCCCTTGAGAAAATTAAAGTCGAACCTAGTATTGCTATGATTAAAGATCTCTTAGTCCATAATATTGATGGCCATGTTATTTACTTCTGTGATGAAGCTGCTAGAATTGCTAGACACAATACTAAAAATAAACATAGACCTATTGTTGGCATGCCTGTTGTTTCTGTTAAAATAGGAGATCACTTTTATCATGGCTTATGTGATATGGGTGCTAGTGTCAGTGCAATACCTTATACTTTATATAAAGAAATTATGCATGATATTGCACCTGTGGAGATAGAAGATATTGATGTTACTGTTAAGCTTGCCAATAGAGATACTATTTCACCAGTTGGGATTGTTAGAGATGTTAAAGTCTTGTGTGGGAAAATTAAATATCCTAGCAATTTTTTTGTTCTTGCTTCCCCACAAGATGATTTTTGTCCCATTATATTTGGTAGACCCTTCTTGAATACTATTAATGCTAAGATAGATTGCGAAAAGGATATTGTTACTGTTGTCCCCATGATAAAGAATTGCCTAGTAAAGATGACATTGTTGGTCTTGCTTCTATTGCCGTGCGTCCTAATGATCCTTTAGAACAATATTTGCTAGACCATGAAAATGATATGTTTATGAATGAAAGAAGGAAAATAGATGAAGTATTCTTTAAATAGGGACCTATTTTGAAACACAACTTGCCTGTTGAAATCCTAGGTGATCCTCCTCCACCCAAGGGTGATCCCGTGTTTGAGCTTAAACCATTACCCGATACTCTTAAATACGCTTATCTTGATGAAAAGAAGATATATCTTGTTATTATTAGTGCTAACCTTTCAGAGCAGGAAGAAGAGAAATTATTGAAAACTCTGAAGAAGCACCGTGCTGCTATTGGATATACTCTTGATGATCTTAAGGGCATTAGTCCCACTCTATGCTAGCACAAAATAAAATTGGAGAAAGACACTAAACCGGTTGTTGATCACCAACAACGGTTAAATCCTAAGATGAAAGAAGTGGTAAGAAATGAAATACTAAAGCTTCTGGAGGCAGGTATAATTTATCATTTTGCTGATAGTCAGTGGGTAAGTCATGTCCATTGTGTCCCTAAGAAGGGAGGTATTACCGTTGTTCCTAATGATAAGGATGAATTGATCCCACAAAGAATTGTTACAGGTTATAGAATGGTAATTGATTTCCGCAAATTAAATAAAGCTACTAGAAAGGATCATTACCCTTTGAAATTTCTAGGCCTCTGACTAACCTATTACAAAAAGATGTTCCTTTTGTCTTTGATGATGATTGTGTAGAAGAATTAGAAATACTTAAGAAAGCCTTGATTTCTGCACCTATTGTTCAGACACCTGATTGGAATTTACCCTTTGAAATCATGTGTGATGCTAGTGATTATGTTGTAGGTGCTGTTCTAGGAAAAAGAGTTGATAAGAAATTAAATGTTATTCAATATGCTAGTAAAACTCTAGACAGCGCCCAGAGAAATTATGCTACCACTGAAAAAGAATTTTTAGCAGTTGTATTTGCTTGTGATAAGTTCAGACCTTATATTGTTGATTCCAAAGTAACTGTCCACACTGATCATGTTGATATTAAATACCTAATGGGAAAAAAAGATTCTAAACCTAGACTTATTAGATGGGTTCTCTTGCTACAACAATTTGATTTGCATATTGTTGATAGAAAGGGAGCTGAGAACCCTATTGCAGACAACTTGTCTAGGTTAGAAAATGTTCTTTATTGCCCATTACATGGCTGCACGTATCTGGACACCCCCTCGCCCTATAAATACCTCCCTCATGTTGCCCTCTTTCTCCTCGCCCAAAGCCCTCTCCTATGGGAGCTTATCACCCTCCCTATCCCGCATAATTACTCATCAGAGTTCATAAACTCCGGTGGTTTCTCCGTTGCTACCCGACGCTCGGTTGGTCCTTCCTCGGCCTTCCCCGAGGTTGCTGAGATCTCCTCTCCACCATCCCGTGCTCTCCTTCCTCTAGGAGCCCCCACAACCTCGGATCTGATCTTCTTCCACAACTCCGGCGACTACTCCGGTGAGATCAAAGAAATCCCATAATTCTTTTTTCTCAGAAAAGTAGCGATCTTAGAAAATTCATATCTATTAGTATACATATCCAAATTGAGTGATTCCAATTACGTTAGATCACAAATTTTGTATTTCTGAATAGGTAAAAAGTTTTTATGCTTGACTATTTAATTTTGAACTTGATCAACTTCTCTTAAATCCTTAGATTTGATCTAGCTTGAGTTTAGAAATAGATGTTTGATTGATTCTTTTTGCTACTATTTTGTCTATCGAGTAGCATATAGTTATTTATTTTTAGTTTATTTTTAATTAGGTTTATAGCAGAAATAGTATTGTTTTAGTTGTAGTTCTGTTTTACTCTTTTCTTTATAGTTTTAATTGTTTTTAAATTATTTCTTTTTGTCACTTTTGACAAATTTAGTCTTGTTTCTGTTAGTCAACAAAAGAAAATTTTATTTTTATTTTGAAATTTTATTTTATTTATTTTTGTAAGAAAACTTGTATAGGTCATAGTTAGAGTTTCATAAAACCTTTTTATTTGTTTCTTTTTGCAAATAAAATTTTATGAAAAATACTTTCTATTAACTTAGTTGTTTTACTTTTTGTTTTCTGTTAACTTATTATTTTAGTGTTTTAATTGTTGTTAAGTTTTTACTTAGGGCAAAACTATGTTAGGTGTTTGTAGCAAAGTCATAGATTTTCGTTAGTTGTTCTTCTTTCTAGTTTTATTTGAAGCTTCTTTGGAATTTGTTGGAGTTTTATTATTGAGTTTTTAATTGTTATTTTGAGTGTTAGTATTTCTTGCTAGAATGATTGCTTATGTGAATGCTATGTTTGACTTGTATAGCTTTTCTTCGGAGAGTGATGAATAGTTCTATCAAGTTTTGTGAGAGCGTTGTTATCTTCATAAACTTACAAAGCAAGTTCACTTTGACCATGTTTTTCATACCTATGTTTTATTTTCATGTAGTAGCACCCTTTCAACAATCCCTCTAGTAGTGTTATTGAATCTTGTAGTTGATTAGAATGCATAAGGTAGGAACCCATCTCATTGTTACCAATCCCGGGACGTTATATAGTTTTATTCCTATGCTATAGTAGACGGGGTTTGGTATGAGTGCATGAGAGTGGTGTCAAGAAGGAGGACTCTACGTCAATGATGACAACTCCATGATGGCATGGGATCTACAAAGACTGCATCTTCAAGGCCTCAAGACTTCAAGACTTGAGACAAGAATTCAATACACACTACTAGGTGAAGGATGGTTGACGGACACCCTGGAACAACCAGTGGATGGCACGGACGCATGGAGAAGCGCCATGACATCTTGCAGAAAGCTTCACCCAGACTCAAAGAGACGGAAGAATACTTCATGCCCGGAAGCTTACTTATGCAACTGCAAGTCACTATGGGCTCTGGCTTGGTTGCCCTTAGTTGTGACTCTGGCTGGGACGGTGCTAGCAGATGTAGAACTATGGTAGGATTGGATGAGCACCGAACAGTGGTCAGGGGAACTCTTTGGAAGACCATGTTTCGGTCATCTTGTTCTCAAACACCCTGAAGTCTGAGAACGTAAAAAGAGGGATCGAATTTTGTGGGTAAAGTGTACAAACCTTTACAGAGGGTTAAAACCTAATAGATTAGTCGTGTCCCTGGTTACGGACAACTGGATCGTCTGGACTTGAATCTATCTTGGAACTTCCAACACCGGACATAACTTAATTGTGGGCAACTTATGATGATTTGGGTATGAGACATCGGTTGGCGGAACCATGTCATGATAGTAAACTCCATAGTGCGGACTCTTGATATTCCATTGATGTAGGGAAAATAAAAATAGCATTTACGCAAAAAAAACTCAGACACAGAGCCACAAAGCCATATTGCATGTAGTATAGTTTTATCATCTACTTTCTTATAGTGATCTTGCCGGTACATTCAATGTATTGACCTACACGGCTGCAGCGTATCATGTTGCAGGATTATTCCTTCGACGAGTAAGAGTTACAATACATGGTTATGGTCTACACTAACCTTCCGATGGCGTTGATGGGACTCCACACCCAATTGTTTGTTTCCGCTAAGAGTTAAGGTATATATATATCAGATTTACGTTATTTATAAATGTGATTGCACTTTGATATATACATTGATGTCATGTGTGTGCTACCATACTGATCCAGGGATGGCACAGATACACAGAGGCTTGACCGTTTGAGGTCGGGTCGCTACACGATGCCTTCCCAGTGAAACAACACTTGCCGACGATTCTTGCAGCATATGTTGGCACTAATTTGCTGTTATCACCAAAACTGAAGCACCCACGGTGGACCAGTGGAAGCTGGGCATGAGGGCTAAAGTGTTCTGCTGCCGTCAATGTTCGCAGTGGCTCCTCCGATACCAAATAGTACAGTCCGGCCCCATATCGATCCCTGCATGATCGATAGTGCCTTGTGCACAGACCATTTTCTGTCTTTATGATCACCTGCAATCACAAAATGATCAAAACCAAGAAAAGAATAACAAAACCAAAGAACACAAAAGGACAATGTATCCAATAAAGCAACACCAATGATGCAACAATAATTAGACATACAACACCAACATTGAAGGAGTTCATGACACCTACTTCTTTATGTGGGTATATATAAGCTCTCACATTTTGCATTACAAGTAAGAGAGGAAAAAATCTTAGTTAGTTTCCATATCCATTTTGCAAGAAATAATCTTGTATAAAACTACCTATTATGAGACTTTGTTTTTCTCTCCGAGTAAGCATAAACAGGAAGAATATGTCTGCTTATTATAACTGCTTTTCTTTTCTGCCCCAACAATACTATGCATAAATGTGAAGAGAATCTAGCTTACGGGAATATGTGTGGTCATTGTTCCATATACATACTTAAGAGGACAATCAGTGAATACCACTTAATATATCTACTCTGCATAATAAAGGCCTTACCAGCCGCAATCCGTCTCGCCTCTTGGATTTCCTAGCAAGCGCCCTGGGCATCAACCCGGGCTTCCTTCAGGCTCTCAAGAGCTTTGGAGAGCTCGGAGGCCTGCTCCAAGGACTCGCATGTAGCGATGGTGTCCTTGAGCTCCTTTTCAACCTCACCCACCCGCGCCTCATGTCATTGGTGGGTGGTTTGCTACTCTTCTAAACTTTTGGCCACCTTGCTCGCCTCCGCCTCCTTCTTGGCTTCGGCGAGGGCGCTCTTGAGGGACTCGACCTTATCGGCGCCAACTGCAAGCATAGTTAAAACATTTTTAGTCAGTTTAAAACGACTAACACATATACAATTGGAGATATATGATCAAATTACTCAATGCATGCATACCTTGCATCTGCTTAAACCACTTATTGATGCGGAAAACCTCTTCATCAGCCAGCCGCAGCTTCCGACTGAGTTCGGAAACTTCGGCGGCATGGGCGCTCGTCGCCAGCAAGGAAGCCTATTGTATAATAGAGTAATGTGTCACCTCTTCGGAACACTATGTGATCCTCTGTCCGGCTTCGCCAAAGCCGGACAAAGTCTCAGGCGGCTACTATCTATACACAGGCGTATTCCTTTATTAAAATTGGTTAGAAAATTACATCGCATACCTCAAAGCCTGTTAATAGGTTGGTAAAGGCTTCGTTCAGCCCGCTTTTGGCGGACTAAATCTTCTCAACCACCATACCCATCAGGGTACAGTGCTCCTCCATGACGGAAGCACGAAGAAGTGCTTCCACCAAAGTATACAGTGCCTCCGGATTGATGGAGGTCGCCGGTGGACTCGACGCTCCCCCCTCCTTCAAAGGGGGTCGCTCGCCCGATTCCGGAGCCGTATGGGTCTCCAAAATAATGTTCGGCTTGGGGCGGATTGGTCATGGCCCCCGTCATAAGTCTCCATGGAGGTTGGTCCCCCCATGTTTCGGCAGCCAAGGCGTTACCCTCTGGCACCGTCTTGATGGCCTCCCGCACCTCTCCATGGCCTGGAGAGGCTCTTCGGGACAAGACTTCGGTGTTGTCTGTAGCGGTTGGCGGAGAGGCCCGCAGAGGCGTCTCGCTCTCCACCATCCTCGGCTCCAGCGAGTTCCCCGGAGATGATGATAGTTGGAGGAGAGCGCGGGCGGGACTGAAGCACACAATATAATGTATTAAAAACTATAATCATAAAAGTTGATATATGTGAGGCATCCTTGGATACTTACGAATCATCCAGGGGCTTCAACCTGGGGTGCCGCTCGGGGATGACTTCGGCATCTGAATCCGATTCGTCCGAGAGGGATATCTTCCCCCCTCTTGGAAGCCTCCGCATCTGGGTCTTCGGAGGCCGCTCTTTTATTCTTCCTTCCCTTAAGGGGAGAATTACTTTCTCCCTCCTCCTCCTTTTCGTCTTCATCTCCCTCATGGGAGGAGAGGGCTTCGGAATCCCCAGACACAGCGTCTGAGGCACCTTTACGATGGGGGCCGCTTTTGGCCTCCTTGACCTTCTTCTTGGCTTTCTTCTCCAGCGCCTGGTACAACTGTCGTTCTCAAAACCGTCGGATCTCGGGTAGGGGGTCCCGAACTGTGTGTCTAAGGCTAATGGTAATAGGAGACCGGGGACAAAATGTTTTACCCAGGTCTGGGCCCTCTCGATGGAGGTAATACCCTACTTCCTGCTTGATTGATCTTGATGATATGAGTATTACAAGAGTTGATCTACCACGAGATCGTAGAAGCTAAACCCTATAAGCTAGCCTATGGTATGATTGTTATTGTCCTACGGACTAAACCCTCCAGTTTATATAGACACCGGAGGGGGCTAGGGTTACACAGAGTCGGTTACAGAGAAGGAGATCTACTATCCGAATTGCCAAGCTTGCCTTCCACGCAAAGGAGAGTCCCATCTAGACACGGACGAAGTCTTCAATCTTGTATCTTCATAGTCCAACAGTCCGGCCAAAGGACATAGTCCGGCTGTCCGGATACCCCCTTATCCAGGAATCCCTCAGTAGCCCCTGAACCAGGCTTCAATGACGATGAGTCCAGCGCGCAGATTGTCTTCGGCATTGCAAGGCGTCTTCCATCTCCGAATATTCCAAAATAAATTCCGAACACAAGGACCGTGCCCAGCTCTGCAAGAAAAATTTTACATACCACCGTAGAGAGAACAATAATCCACGAATCTAATCTACTGACAACTCTTCGTAGCGTGACACCATGCCACGGTCCGACTTTTATTCGAACCGTTTTTTACAACCAGCTACCGCACACATCGCGAGGCGGTTTCTTTGGCACATCTTGTCAAAGCAGAGATCGTGTTCCCCTTATCACGGGATCCTCATCAATACAGGTATGGGTAACCCCACCACGCCCAAGTCCGTGTTTTTAGGCAAGCCCCAAACGTTCACATTGGGGACGCTTGATATCCTCCCCCTTTATAGAGGGGTCAAGGCCTATCCCTTTCTTGCCACACTTGCGCTTTCCTGCCTCTCGAGCTCCAACACCCGAAGCTCAAGCTTAGGTAGTTCAGATCTTCAATCATGTCCGGATCCAACCTTCAAGGTTGGTGGATGGCCTCCTCTGTCACAGAGGAGGACATTGCGAAGCTTAGGGAGGCCAGATATCTGACCGCCGATGTCAAGCACAGGCTTCCCGCCCCTGAGCAGATCATCCCCACTCCCGAACCCAACGAGAGTGTCGTATTTGTTTCTCACTTCCTCCAAGGCTTGGTCTTGACTCTTGATCCCTTCGTGAGAGGGCTCATGTTCTACTACGGGCTAGATTTTCACGATCTAGCTCCGGATTCCATCCTCCAAATCTCGTCGTTTATCGTCGTGTGTGAAGCCTTCCTCCACATCACCCCACACTTCGGCCTATGGCTCAAGACCTTCAATGTGAAGCCGAAGGTGATTGAGGGGCGACATGCAGAGTGCAGAGGCGCCGCAATAAGCAGAAATGCTGATGTTCCATGGCAAGAAGGTGCCTTATCGGAGGTGTCGGATCTGTGGCAACGGAGGTGGTTCTACATCACAGCTCCCCGAAGCACAACGTGGGCGGTTGCCCTTGCCTTCCGCTTGGGTCCTCTGCCTCAACTGGCATCGTGGACCAATGTGGGATGGGACTGGGGCCTGCTAATGACGTATCGACATTATAGAGCAGTATTCGGGAACTTCTTGAGAGGGATATCGATCTTGTCAGAATCATTCAGGTAATGCTAGCTCGGCGGATCCTGCTGTGCAAGCGTCGGCCTCTCCGGATGTGGGAGTTCAATCCGGAAGGTCCACGAACCATTCAACACTTCTTCGGCATGACGCTCGAAGGGATATATAAGTTATTCTTCGGACCACAAGTGAGGTGTCCAAACACCACCGAGGATGCGGGCCTGAGCTGCCACCACCCAGATACCCAAGTAAGTAAACCTGTAACCGAATACTCCGCATATGTTTAATACAACATTATTATGAAAACTTGTCCGCGGCCAAGATTGGCTCAGCAAAGCGGAGAGAATCAGGTGTGCGGCCCCACTTCCCAAAGGCTTGCCTAGTCCTGCAATAGCTAGGATGCTTAAGCAAGCATTGAGACAAGTGCCCTCTGGGAAAGGGGAAGAGTAGAATAGAGGAGTCGAACTCCACGCGTTGCACATCCAAACCGGGGGAATTGCTGTCTCCGTGAAGGAGGATAATTGGGGAGGTTCTTCCAAGGTTCCCTCCCCTCGCGGGAAGAAAAGGGCTGCCTCCAAAGATTTGGAGACGGAGGTGGCTAAGCAAGGGAAGAAAGCTTCACCAGGGGGCCCTGCCCCGAAGGGCGTCCTCACCGCATCGTGCCCGCAAACGGGCCAGCCCTCCACCGAGCTGTAAGTTAATGATAAATAAGAAGCTATTGTTGTTTCCTCTGAGAACAATAACCAGGATCTATTCTTTGCAATCCGGCTAGTAGCTCATCTCAACAGGGTTCGTCTTCGGGGGATCTTCTTCCAGAGATGATGGAGAGTGAAACCCCACCTGCCTCTCCGTACCATGGGGCAGGCGACCATGAGGTGTCGTCACGGAGGAGCACAGATCCACTGAGGACGGAAGCTGACACTTCGTCCGCCCCGAGCCCGGTGCGTTCGGCTCCCTTGGAGGGCAATGAGAAGGGTCCGGAACAGTCTGATGCACGGCCGAACACGCTGACGGGCCTCCTGGAGCAAGCTGCTCTCTCAGAGGGTCACCGTACGCTAATGGGTACGGTGTTAGAGAAGATTTCATCCACCACAAGCGGGTTAAATGAAGCTTTTGGAAGTTTGCTCAAAGGCTTCGAGGTACGTGATAAAATACGTAATTTTTTATTGTTCTGCGCGCGCTAGGTGTGCTCCGTATAGATACTAGCCCCTGAGACTCTGGTTGCCAGCCCTAGGCGGCAAACGGAGGATCACATTCTCAGGTAATGATCATACTGCATTCATGCGTAGGTGGCTAAGAGTCCGGTGATAGACCGGAATTCTGAATTCGCCGAACTGAGGCGACAGATTGATGTGGTGGATACCGACATCACGCTTGTAAATAAGCGGCTTGACGAGTCACACAGTATGCGCTCATTTTGTTTTCTCATTTGTTTTAGGAAATATGAAGAGGATTGTAACATTAATATGATATGATGTAGCTGCAGGCGGAGCTGCTGCCATTGAGGCCCTGAGGGCGGAACTTGCCCTAGCCAAGGAACAAGCCCGGGTTAGCAAAGCGGCTGCCCTAAAGGCAGCCGAAGACTTGAGAGCCGAATAGGCTGCTCATCACCGAAGCGAAGAAAAGATAGCCGAGATGGTTGTGGAGCTGAGGGACGCTGCCGGCCAGTATGAGCTTCTCGAGAAAGAGAATCAGGCGAAGGTGGCTGACCTGAAGAAGGCGCTGGATTCGGCTAAGGAGACGCGCTCTAAAATTAGAGGCTCGTGGGAGGAACTTCGAAAAGCTGGAGAAATCGCGGCTAGAAATCCCTATTTGTTGTGGATGAAGTTCTTAGATTCAAAGTATGCTCCTTTGGATCAACTCTGGAGCGCTGTAGATGAGTATGCGGACTTGGCGAAAAGTATGGCTGATGCGACCAAGTTTTTCAAGAATCATAAAGATAATGAAATAGAAAGGCTATTCTGGTCGCAATTTAGCGCTCCAACGCGCTCATTGCCATTGAGTGAGAAGATGGCCGCTATAGCCGAGCTCCATAGGTTGTCCGGTCTTGCAATGAGGTCTATAATAGACCATCTATGGCCAAAGGGACCGAGGCCGGACAGTTACTTTGGTTTAGTGCAGCAACTATTTGGCGCCAGATCATGAATCGATGCCATGAAGAGGTCGGCGTGCATAGAGGGTGCGCGGATGGCTCTTGCCCGTGTTAAGACATATTGGGCAGATATGGAGGCCACCAGCATTGCAACCCAGGGTCCGGCAAAAAGACAAGACCCAGCCGAGCACTATTTTGGGTAGGTCCTAGAAGGTGCCCGTAGAATAGAGGCTCAGTGCTCGAAGAATGTCGTGTTCGAGTGACAAATCGATTAGTTGTAAACAATTATATGTGAAATATAGAGGTTGTGTTTATACTTTTGGCTGAAAGTGTTATAATGCCTCATGTGCTGCCGTTTATGTATTCATATAACTTGAAAGTTAGCAGTCATTGGCTTTAGCCCCCACACATATAATGCGGGGGTGTTTGAAAAAAGTATATGCTAATCACACTTGATCCAACGTCTTGGTCCGTTAAGGAGGTGATCGCACGTCAAACCAGGCAACTGGACTATATAGCTATAACACTTTCACTTAACCATAGGAGTTTAATGGCGGGGCTACTAAGTAGCCCCTAGTACATCCGCGTGCATCCGTATAGGGGCGCGTATGTACGTGACCGGGAAACGGTCCTTCGTTAATGCGGAGGAATCCTATAGATTCCGATGAGTCTTCGAGTGGTTGACCAGTCTCTCGCTGTATCATGACAGTCAGTTTTCAGCTTTCCCTACTGAGGTGCTCATCCGGAATAACAAGGGCACAATCGCAGTAGTTCTCCTTTGGCCGCCTTAGCCGATAGAACGGAACGTAAGGCAGCAAACCCAGGAGCTGGGCAAACCCAACATTTGACCAAAGACATGATTCGGAGCTGATGCATATAAGGCCAAACTCACGATGCCGAACACTCTCGAAGGTATTCGAAATTTATAACATATACTGGGCTGAGCAACGCCCTTGATTATGAACCCTGTATTTCCAGGTACGTGCATTGATCTGTCGTGGTGAAATGCCTATAACGCCAGTATCCGCTGTGGGTGTATTGAATACCCACGGGATGTCAAGCAACAAAAGACAGTAAAGAAGGTTTACACAGGGGCTTAATCTAAAGAGAAACCTTTGAGTGGGGCCCTGCTGCATGTCTGCGCCTTTGTCTCTGTTGTGCCGTATCCTGGAAGGGTGTCACACGAATAGTGTCTGTAAAAACGAAAACTCATGTAAATGAGTAAGCGTGCGAGAAGTTAGTTATTCTCAATGGATGTTAAAAATGCGAGATATTTGCCTATTGATAAGGCAAGCCGAATTGTGGGCTTTATTACATGTTTGCAGCCCCTAGTATCATTTATGGGGATATATGTATAGCACCCAGCTCAGGTTTATCCGGGCTATTGTTGAAGATGGTGCACTGGACTCGTCTAACCATGTATGTGGTCTTGACGACCGATCATGTGTTCTGGTGGGAGAGGCCGCTTAATGTCCGGCTATAAGAGCCGCCGCATACTGCTCTGTATTTCCGCTAACGGTTATGACGCCACGTGGACCGGGCATCTTAAGTTTAAGGCATGCGTAGTTCGGTATTGCGCTAAAGCAAGCGAAGGTCGTTCTTCCGAGTAATGCATGATAACCGCTGCTGAAGGGAGCGATGTCGAAGAGTAGTTCCTCGCTTCTGAAGTTGTCGGGAGAACCGAATGTCACCTCTAATACGAGGGAGCCCCAGCAGTGGGCCTCAACGCCTGGTTTCACTCTGTTAAAGGTGGTGTTACTTTGGCTTATTCTCGATGGGTCTATCCCCATCTTGCGGACAGTGTACTGATATATCAGATTAAGACTACTGCCGCCGTCCATTAGGACTCGAGTGAGATGGTATCTATCAATTATTGGGTCAAGCACTAAGGTAGCCGATCCTCTATGCCGGATACTGGCCGGGTGGTCCCTGTGATCAAAAGTGATCGGGCAGGCCGCCCAGGGGTTGAATTAGGGGGCAATGAACTCTGTGCGAGTTACGTGGACCATGTTTACTGTTTTGACTTCTAGTGGGAATTTTTTCTGCTCCCCGTGTTCGGCTGGCGAGGCTCATCCTTGTCTTCGCTTGGCATTCCCTTCCCTTGTGTTCGGTGTTTAACTTGCCGGCTTGCTTGAAGACCCAACATTCTCTGTGAGTATGATTTGCAGGTTTTTCGGAGTTTCCATGGATTTGGCACAATCTGTCCAAGACATTATTCAGGCCGGACGGTCCCTCTTTACTGCCCTTAAATGGCTTGTTTCCTTGACCGGGTCAAGAGCCCCTGAATCCAGCGTTGACCGTTCTGTTGTCCGAACTATCATCATTGTTCCGATGCTTGTGCTTAGTGCGCCGTGGCTTCCCGTTGCCATCTCGAATTTCGGATGTGCCTGGGTCACTGGTGCATCTACGGGCCAGCCAGCTGTCTTCGCCCGCACAAAAGAGGGTCATAAGGCTTGTTAAGGCCGCCATCGTCCTTGGCTTTTCTTGGCCAAGGTGCCTGGCAAGCCACTCATCCCGGATACTATTTTTGAAGGTCGCTAAGGCTTCGGCATCCACACAATCAACAATTTGATTCTTCTTAGTGAGAAATCTGTTCCAAAGCTTACTGGCTGCCTCTCCAGGCTGTTGTATTATGTGACTTAAATCGTTTGCATCCGGAGTTCGGACATAGGTCCCTTGAAAATTGGCCCTGAAAGCATCCGGAGGTCGGACATAGGTCCCTCTGGCAGTGGGGCCGGACATTGTATCCGCTCCACCCTTTTTATCCATCCCTAAAGCCACAATGAAGCACGATTAAAACGTCCCCCTCATGATATGCCAGCTGAGGCCTGGAGGGACAGGGCGTGGTTTTAACTTACCGGGCTTGCAGAATGGGATACGTGATACCCCCGGTCCTCGAAAGAGTCCGGCCATGATTTGCTGGACTTAAAGAGCACCTTCCAGATATCCTCGTGGGAGGAATCATAGAGCTCTCGGAGGGTTTGGTGCTCGGTCGGGTTGAATTCCCATAAAGTACAGGCTCGACACTGGCAAGGGAGAACCAGGCAAACTAGCATCACCTAGACCACGCCAACAAGCTTGACATCCTTGTCGACCATACTTCGAACACGCGTCAGGAGAAGTGACAGCTCATCAAACGAGCACCAGTTCGGGCCCTTCTTGGGCCAAGACATTAGCCGCAGTGGAGCTCTGGACCTAAACTCGGGAGATGCTGCCCATTTTTTGCCGTGTGGTTCGGTGATATAAAACCACTGCTGCTGCCACTCCTTGACAGAGTCGTTAAAAGTCCCCTTCGGCCAAATAACCTTGGGCATCTTGCTCACCATGGCGCCGCCGCACTCGGCGTGTTCTCCACTCAGCACCTTGGGCTTCACATTGAAAATCTTCAGCCATAGGCCGGAGTGAGGCGGAATCTGGAGGAAAGCCTCGCACACGACGATGAACGTCGAGATATTGAGAAAAGAGTTGGGGGAAAGATCATGAAAGTCAATCCCGTAGTAATACATGACTCCCCGAACGAATGGGTGAAGGGGAAACCCGAGCCCACGGACAAAATGGGGAAGGAACACGACTCTCTCGTGGGGCTCTGGAGTAAGGACGACCTGTCCCGCCGATGGGAGACGGTGGCCAATCTTCTTGGCCAAGTACCCGGCTTCTCGGAGTCTCTTGATATCCTTCACCCGGACGGTAGAGGCCATCCATTTGCCTCCTGCTCCAGATCCGAACATCTTGGAAAACCCTCTCTTCAATGGAGAAGAAGAGCGCTTGGGTGTTGGGGGCTCGAGCAGAGGGGAATGAGTTAGCAGGAGGAGAAGGCGTGGGTAAAAGAGGAAGATGCCCTATCTCTTTATAAGAGAAGGTAAAGAGCTTTTTTGCGCCTCCCCACTTACCTGGTAGAACCCTTTAGTCTCCCACTCGCCGCGATTAGCAGCACGGTTGGATTACCCATACCCGTATTGATGAGAATCCCGTGATGAGGGGACACAATCTTCGCTTCGACCAGACGTGCTAAGGAAACCACCTCGCAGTATATGTTGTGGCTGGTAGTGGAAAGACGGTTCGATCTAACCGAAAGGGCGTGTCACGTCACCTAAAATATATCAACTGAAGTATCATTCTCTCTACATTGCCACGAGAAGATCATTTTGCAGATCCGGACATGGCCTACGTGTTCGATAATAACCTTGGAGTATTCGGAGGAGGAACCCGCCTTGCAATGCCGAAGACAAGACTGCGTGCCGTTCTCATCGTCACTGAAGCCTGGTTCAGGGGCTACTGAGGGAGTCCTGGATAAGGGGGTATCTGGACAACCGGACTATGTTCATCATCTGGACTATAAAAGCGTCAAGATACAAGACTCAAGACTTCGGCTCGTGTCCGGATGGGACTCTCCTTTGCGTGGAAGACAAGCTTGGCGATCCGGATATTATGTTTCCTTCCTTGTAACCGACTCCATGTAAACCCTAGCTCTCCGGTGTCTATATAAACCGGAGAGGATGGTCCTTAGAAGGCCGATCACATTTACAATCATACCATCATAGGCTAGCTCTAGGGTTTAGCCTCTACGGTCTCGTGGTAGATCAACTCTTGCATTCCACATATCTTCAATATTAATCAAGCAGGAAGTAGGGTTTTACCTCCATCGAGAGGGCCCGAACCTGGGTAAACATTGTGTCCCTTGCTTCCTATTACCATCAGCCTAAGACGCACAGATCAGGACCCCCTACCCGAGATCCGCCGGTTTTGACACCGACAGTATGTGCCACAGTCGGTTGGATTACCCAAGTACCATTGATGTGCAATCCCATATTAAGTGGGCACGATATCTGTTTTGACAGGACGTGCTAATGAGGCATGGCCTTGAAACACAGAACGCGGGGTGTGAAAACGGTTCGAAATGCCGAAAGATCAAGTCTGATGCTTCATGGAAAAAGTTGTCATTAAAAGACATTGTTCTCATTTTTTAAATCCCGCCTTCGCGGCTAAGAGTTGTATTTACTGTGAAAAGCCAGATACAATTCTTCTACAGAGAAAAGCCGATGTGTATTCTTCAAGGAACCCGCCTTGCAATGCCAAAAACAATCTGAATGCCGAATATATCATCATTGAAGACTGGTTCAGGGGCTACTATGGGAGTCCTGGACTAGGGGGTCCTCAGGCGTCCGGTCTATTAATGTGGGCCGGACTGATGGGCCATCAAGATACAAGACATAAGGTTATCTCTCGTGTCCGGTGAGGACTCCCGTATGCGTGGATGGAAAGTATAGGTGTCCGGGTAAGTTATTCATTTTTGTAAAACCAACTTTGTACAACCCAAAGCCCCTCCAGTGTCTATATAAACCGGAGGGTAGATTGGAGGCAGGATCACAAAATTGCTAGGTTAGCTATCTAGGGTTAGACAAATCGATCTCGAGTTAGATCAACTCTTGTAACCCCTACACCCTCAAATATAATCAAGCAGCAGTAGGGTTTTACCTCCATTAAGATGGCCCGAACCCGGGTAAACACTCTGTCCCTTCTCCATAGTTACCATTAATCCTCAGACGCACAGCTTGGGCCCCCCTACCCGAGATCTACCGGTTTTGACACCGACACCCACTCAAATGGCTGATTCACAGGAAGAGTAGTTTAATGTACAAGCATTGTTGACAAATGGAAATGTATTGAATAAAAGGATGGGCAAGATGTCATTCAAATATATGATGCCTGGTTAAACAGGATGGCATTGCATATTTCACATATATTATGGCTGGCTAAAAGAGATGAGATTGCATAATTCCCATATATGATATAGAAACTAAACATGTGGCATTACAGAACATGTCTAAACTAAGCAGATGACATATATGATGTCGAAAGTAGGCACTGCAAGGCAACATATGCATGATATGACTAACATCATCATGCCAAGTTAGATGAAACACCTTGAGGGGTAAATAGGAGTGGTCAGCTATGTTTGAATCCGCCTCAGAACAGATATCTTGCTCTGGATTACAATGTGGGGAGGGGGTAGGTTTGCCATGGAACCCACCATGGAGCGATCTCTGCATGATATTGTATTGCCGCGCAAAGCTCTTCTATTTTTCTCTACATGTTCAGCATGACTGTGTAAAATATCTGACATGCATACGAAAAAAATATAGTGAGATTATGTAAGGAGAGCATGCAGAAATCTAGAGTGATGGTAACAACCAGTGGATGGATCCAAAAATAATGATAGCAGGCTGATGATAGCTCTAATTTAAAAAAATAGATGATGATTGCTTTACTATTTCTTTCCCACCCAAGATGAACAACATAGGCAGATATACTATTCATTGTTGCCTCAATATGTGCCAGATAGTAGACAGAGATACTATTCATTGTTGCCTCGATATGTGCCCCACAAATAATTTTAAAACTCAAGTTTGAACATTAATTTGGACCTGACTTGGAGTCTAAGAGGTGAACAGGATGATAAAGTAGCAGACAATATTAAGCAATGCATAATATAAGCAGAAACAAAAGAGTGTGACATCTCTTGTGGACCCGTGCACTCCTCAGGTTCATCTGCTAAGTCGATGATGGTGATGCTGTTGCAGTGGGTGCCGGCCGCAGGGAAGGAGATCTGACACGGCGAAAGATGGCCAGGAGTCATGATGTCTGGTTTGGTGGATGCTTCTGTCGATGGAGCAGCTCAGGTGAGGTGGAGGACATCGCGGCAGGAGCAGGACAAACCACACAAAGTTTTCTTCGACACCTATGTGTAACTGAAGTAATTTTGTAAGGGCTCCTTTACCTTGCAGGATTCTAAAAACGCAGGGATAGGAAAAACACCGAAATAGGATAGGAATGCATGTGGGAAACAGAGCATTTGTAAACACAAGATTTTTGTCAACTTGGGTGTTTGGTTAACATGAATTGAAAGAGCAGAGGAATGCAAAGAAACATGGGCAACTTAAAGTGAAACCATATGAAAGCATGTACAGTTTGAATGTTATTCTGCCACTAATGCACTTGGTCTTGTTTTCATGCATAGGGTTTTGAAAAGTAGGTCCAGGTGGATGTTTTGCTCCATTCCTTTCAACAAAATGCATGAATAATTGAATAGTAGAGTAGCATAGGAAAATTTCCTATTGCTAAGTTTTTCCTTTAGTTTTTCCTTTGAACCAAAATAGCCCTAATGGATGGACATGAATGTAGAGTAATAAGTGATGCGACAAGTGCACAACCTCTTTGTCGTAACCGTGTCGACCTCGGCATCATTGGGTTGGTCACCGAAGAAGTTAAGGCAGAGGTGGCTGGAGGAGGTGTGGAGGAAGATTTGAGGAATCTGTAGATGGAGTCCAGGGCACTGCTCTGTTGTGATGCATGGTTTCGTCGTTGGAGCAGCTGCGGCGAGCCGTAAGACGTCGAGGCTGAAGCAGTACAAGGCAGACATTGTTAACTCAAGTGGGATTCTAATAGCATCTCCAATAGATGATGTAAAATACATTACCAAAAAGTGATAGATGTAAAATTTACATCACCAAAAAACACCTGACTACAACAGATGAGGTAAAACTATTGATCCTGGACTTACCTATCGAAACTGAAATTTACTGTGGAATCTGAATATTACTGTCGAAACTGAACGCACTGGTAGTAGAGAGGCACTTCACATGTAGTTTAGGCTGCTCGAGCACTAGTAGTAGACAAACAATGATCTAAATCAGCAGGCAATCGACAGGGAACATAGTAGCAGATAGCAGCCAGACCAGCAACGCCTAGAGGAGCAGAGCGAACTAGAGCCAGAGCAGCAACTCGTGTAGCTGCAGCAGCCCGTGTACCAGCATCAGCAGCGTGAGCGAGAGCAAGAGCAGAGTGGTAGCATGAGCGAGGGGAAGAGCAGAGGATGTAACAGCCTGCTTTTGACCCTTTCTTTTTCTTTTGATTTACTGAGATTTTTGCCTGAGTTTTCTTTTTCCGTGGCTTTGTGGTCTGGAAACTGAAGAAGATGCCCTCTTCTTTGATTCCAGAGTGGCTTTTCATACCCAAATCCAACCCTAGACCCTGTCATTTTCATCCTATCCCAAATCCCAATATCTTTTTATTGGGAATATTCCTTTTCCATTAAAGGAATAACTCAATTTGCCCTAGGTTGTGAAGCAACCTATATTTCCATCACTCCTAAAACTCCCAAATAATTCTCATAAATTTTTTGGGTCATATATTCACCAAATATGGCAAAATATTTCATTTTCCATGTTTAGCATCATGCTCAAATAATTCATTTCCTATTCTGCCCTAAATAGCACATTGTGAGGCAAGTGCTATTTTCCTTTGCCCAATTGACCTCAAACTCCTTGGACATCTTTTCTTGTCCATATCATTTCCACATGACAAAATGAAACCTCATTTACCTAGTAGTCATTTAATTATGTTTTTCCGAAGTTTCTGTCCAGAAAGAAACTTTGTGAAGGAGGTACAAGCTAGGATTATCCAAATAAGTTTCACTTTTGCATGGTCCTTCATATCATCGAATCATAGCCCTCCACCTAAGTTGAGCTCATGTAATGCCTCCATGTGAACACAACTCCAAATCTTTGATCCTGTCCAAAATTTCAGTTTGTGAACCAAGTATATTTTACCTTGCTTCATTATTGCTGTAAATTTTTCTAGTGCTTCTCTTATCCATATAACATATCTCCACCCAATTTAGGCATATTACATCTAGCCAATTTTCTTCTAATTTTTTTTGCAAGTTTCTGGTCAGTGGAAATGTTTGTAAAGGAAGTACCATTTTGGTTTATCCAAATGGTATGAAACCTTTTTCAGAATATTCATATGACCAAATAACTCAGCATTGCCCAAGCTGAGCTCTATTGGATACCCCATGTGAGAGCATCATCATGATATTGATTTTGGACCCTTTTGGTCAGTTACACAGCAATTATATTAAGCTTTGATCTTTTTGCCTCCAAAACCACCAGGATCATAGTCCTCCCGTAGTTAAACACCCCAGACAACTCCATTTGACCCAATCAACTCCATGTGATCACCAGTGCTCATCCAAAACTGATACAGAAAACTTCAGAGGAAAATCTCATCGATCCAGTGCACCTCTTCTTGATCTATCAACTCCCACAGCCTCTATGATGGAAGGACAAAACACTAGACAACGTTTCCCTGCCTCTTGCGTCCCCTCCTTGCCAGTCATAGTGGTGACCGCACCGTTTGCACGCGCGTTGGCAGCATTGGACGCGCTCTGGGCGTCGGGACACGCCGCTGCCAACTTTGCATCGACGAAGCTCGCGTGTCCGCTGGTGCCGACCTGACTCCCCCTCCCTCTCACGTCGCCCTCGACCTCTTGCCCCCTCTCCAAGCTGTTCGCACACGAACACGTCACCGTGTACCTCCAACGCCGAGGGTGATTCACCGCAGCTCACATCAAAGGAGACCCGTCCGAAAGCGCGGTACGCGGGCAATCCGGCGGGTGCTTTTGAAGACCCGAAACCCCACACGCCCGGGAGGGACCCCGTCAGGGCGTGCGGCGGCTATGGGCTGCCCTAGGTCGGCCTGACCGCCCCTAGGGCCTCGAGGTTTGCCGCCCTGCAATAAGAAGAATAGACGAAGAACGAGGAAGAAGAAAAACTAGGGTTAAGGAGAAAAGATAAAAGGTAAAAAGTGGTAGATGAATTGATCGATTGTGTGTTGTTCAATCGGCCGTCACCCCTTAGGTATATAAGAGGCGGCTGGACTTCCCGTGCAAGGAAAAGGCTTGGATTCACGTCCAAAACCCTAGTCAAATTCGGATTGGTTTTGTCCGAACTTTCCAAAACTGTTCGGTTTAAACTGGCTGCACCTTGCGGCTCTTTTTTGTGATGGTAAACGATCTCAGATGGAAACGAGCCCAAAAGCAATCTTGACCATTTCGACGAGACGAACAACTTTTATGTTGAACGTTTTTTGATCAAATGTCATCTTGAGGGCCAAATCAGTCGCGCAAAACAGGCTATCCCTCGCGCTACCCATCAGACAGGGTGTCCGGTGGGGCGCGCCAGTTTTTGCCTCCTGACAGGGCTGTATTCTGATGGCTCTAACTTTTGCATACGAACTTGGATTGGAACGATTTTTATATCAAAATCAATCGTTTCGACGAGACGAAGACAACCCGTGTAGATAATTTTTCTATTTGAGGTCATATTGGGGGCTTAATCAGCCAAACTGTACTCTGAATATAAGATCTTAGTACTTTGAGCATAGTTTCGGCCTTCGAGATGAAATCGGACTGCGATGACCCAAACTTCAAAGATGTTCATATCGACAATACGGAACTCTTTCATGAAGATCACATCTCCATTTGAGGCCATCTTAAATAAGTTATTGATCGTGCCAAAATCTGGTGTCAACACATGCCCCCCTGTTTTTCGGCAAAGTTTGTGTGCCGAAAAATAACTTCCGCATAGCTTGTTCTAAGGACGATGTCAACACTCCATCGGCCATTTTGCATGTTCTTAGGACGACAAGTATATATCGGCCATTGCTTGTTTGAACCTCTTGATGCAAACTTGGGTGAAAACTTCTCAGCTTCTATAACAATCCGGTGATAAGGTTCCATAGATCAAAACCATCCTCCGAACCATATTGTTCGCCCTTTCACTAGGATTTTGCAGATAATCAAGAATGAACTTCCTCCAATCCTTACTTCGCCTGCATAAAATTTCATTAGTGGCCGAAGCGGTGGGCTTCGATTCAGCCTTACCTATGTTGACAAGACCTAGCATCGGCTATTGATAGAAATGCAATACACCATGGTTAACATAGTAGCCGGACGCTTGCTGTGCCAACTCTTTCGAATTGTCATGCCTAGATATATGAACAATTTCAAAGCAACCCAAGGTAAATCTTGCATCTAGACATACCAAAAGATAAACTATAAGTGATCCGTCAAAACATTGATAACCCTTGGATATTTGTTGCACTACTAATAACGAATCACCGGAAGCCTCAATATGTATAGCACCTATATCAAGGCAAAGCTCCAATCCGAATGACAATGCATATTCGGCTTTGATGATTGTGCAAAAATATTATAAGCGGCCTGAGGCTTCACAAAATAGCTCCATATGGAGATAAATAAGCAACACCAACACCTTGGCCATTGCCACAAATTTACCGTCGAAAATAATCTCCATAGTACTAGAAAGACAAGGGCAATATCAATGAACATGTACCTCGTTTTGGCCTCTAATTGAACTAAGGACGATGTTAGGATACTACATCAGCCATGCTTTGACATATTCTTAGGGCGATAGATAAATACCGGCCATCAACATAATGCCCATGTAGAATTCATTCACCAAATCATGTATAGCCGAAATAAACAAATGAAATAGCAATCAAATATTTGGCCCTTTGGATTAGCAAGAAAAAATGTAGCTAATAAAATGTATAGAGATTTGGTAATACCCTCTCATGATGCAGAAAATTATGTCGCTTCCATGGATTAAAATAAATCCAGGGAGGGTAATTTATCATACCTGATGATGAATTCCATGGCAAAGGCATCAATGGTATGGTTGAAGAATATGGATGATGTGCTAACCGAAGATTTTGATGGGGTGATGCAAACCTTCGGCTTAACTGTTTTTGGCTTCCATCCTTATCTTTCTTCACTTTTGTAACACTTGTTGCAATAGAAGGTTGCACATCACTTTCATTTTGACTGCTCCTCTTCGGAACCCATGCCATGTTCTTCTTTTTCAGCTCTTGTGCACTAAGTTTTTGTAATTCCTTCTTTCGCCAATACGATAAGCCGAGTGGGCACCCCTGCTGTGATTTTGTTTGAAGCAATGGCAACTCTTTTGGGCCTTGTGCACCCTCAACTTCTTTTCCTCAGATTTGGGACTCTGATTTTTATCAATTGATTGTTTCACTTCTTTGACTTTTGTAGCCAATGTCAACACTTTAATTGGCTCTTTGTTATTTGAGATCAAATCTGAAGTAGCACACTTACGACCATCTCTTTTCACGCGGTAAACTTGCTTTCCCACCTCTTTTTTCTTCCTTGAGCTCTGGACCGATTCCTAATAATTGAAACGGTCTTTGATGCATGATTGTTCAAATGTTGATCTTCTTGGAGCTGCATAGTATTGGTGAGATGGTCTAAAATAAGATGGAGAATGTTCCCTTGTACCATACCTGTCCCATGATGAATATGTATCTATATGAGCATAGGGAGGCATCCACGGCATTGGCATTGGCAGCCCAAAATAAGGATATGAATATGTTGCATTAAAATTATCACTTTACCAATACCAATCCTCATTTGCGCCTTGGGGGTGATCTTGGTTTCTTTGCATGATTTGGCCGATAAGCATTCTTCTCTTCACTCATCTTTTGATATTTATCCAATAGTTCAGCAAAGGTGATTTTTGATCTCTTACACTTGCGCTTATTTCGGCCTTTGTTTTCTTTTGGTTTGCTTTCATCGATCATTGGATTTGCTTGCTGCCCCCCAGTCCTTGGCGTCTCCATTGTAGCTTCGATGGAATTCTCGCCCTCAAGATTATGTTCATTATGCTCTTCAACAACTTCTTTACTTGAAACCTTGATCCCATCACCTGCAGTTTTTACATTCTCTTTAAATGGATCGGCTTGAAGCAGCCGATGCAAAAACCTTTTGCCATCGGGACCAATCGGAATAGACTGGTCATCTCTTGGTGTTTCAACAAACTTCAATCGTCCTTTTTCAATGGCCGATTTAACTATTTGCCGAAACATGTTGCAATCCTCAAAATTATGTTTGGACGAATCATGCAACTTACAATACATTCGTCCTTGGATTGATGGCTTAACATGGTGATCGAGAATTGTAATGTAATTATTTTTCAGCAACAAATCAAATATTTGATCACACATGCTTGAATTGAAGGTATACTTCTTGTTTTCTAGCCGATCTTGCTGTTTGAACGGCTTTGGAGATAAGCAAACGAATGGTTCAGATTTGGAATCTCCCCATTCGGCTATGCATTGTGTTTTCCACTCTATCTCCGATGTCTTTGGATAAGATATTGTATTAGCATCGGTTTTCTCAATAGAATTTAACCTTGGCTTTAAATTTCTGAAACGAAGATATTTAGAACATACATGTCTCAGTTGAGACCAAGTGCAAGCCAAGTACGAAATAAGCAAAGCTACCCAACTAGATATGAACTTTAGATAAAGCAACGGGGAAAGCTTTGGCTGTAACAATAAGTCATTATCGGTCTTTATAAATGGCGCAATGGTTTGACCGATATGTTCCATAACAATTTTATTGCTAACAAGTAAATTACCCTTCTTCATTGGTCTTTCAAAATTACTTATGAGAATATTTCTTATAGATGCATCAATAATGAAGTTGCGACCAAATCTGAAAATAGGTAAATTACTCGCTATGCATACCTCTTCAAATATGTTGGGAGAGCATGATGGTGGTGCCATTTGAAGAACATCTTGCTCCGTCTTTGGATGGCTCCCCAACACCTTGTCATCATCTTTTTCTTGAATCCGTGCATCATTGCTTTGAAGATTTTTGTCGGCCGAACTTTGTTCGGCTACTTGTTCTTGTCCTTGAAGCTTGTCAATTTCTACGGCACGGAACTCATAGGGCAGGAAGTAGGTTCCATTAACTTCAGAAAAATCAAGCACCGTTGTTTTCCTATGCTTGCCATGCCCTTTCTCAATAATGCTTGCCTCGTTGGATTTGATGGATTCAGAATATATACTACTTGATTCGGATTTTTCAACCGAAGCACTTTCATGTTCCGAATCATCCTTCTTTTCATTGATACTACCAATTGGCAATGCTTCTTTTATCTGAGCCAATTCTTTTTCTATTTGTTTCTGACGGCGAGCGGCAAAATTAGCTTTAAGCTTTTTCTCAATTTCAGCCCACTCCGGATATGATTGCCCCCAATGCTTTTAGATTCTTTCGGCAATGACACACGGGTGTTGCCGAAATTTTGCAATTGTGTAGGGGGTGTATAATATGATGTAGTACTAGGTGAAGGCATATGCATTGTTGTAAGACCATCCTTTTGCTCGCCAATTTTATCAATTGGCAAAGATTCATCTTCTTGCAAAACTCTAGCTTTTATTGCGGCATAATCAGGAAATAGCCCCTTTTCATGTTGTTCAAGGCAAAGAGCACTAATTCTCTTATTTTGGGCTAAACTCTTCAATGCAGCCACCACTACCTCATCTTCTACAATATTGGGCACAACCGCTCCTGTAAAATTTACATTCATTCAGCTATAACCAGGAAGGTGTGAAGCCGAATTATGAGCATCTACAGTTGTGTATGGTGCCGAAGAATTACTAACATGAGGTGTAGCATATGACGTTTGAGAGTAACTGGCCGAATAACTAGTAGCAGCATGGCCAATTCTCTCGTTCATCGGCATGGTTGGATTAGTATATTGCACATTACTTGTCGATGAATAAAAGGGTGAAACACTTTCTTACATGGCATTGGAGATTCTAACATGAGGTGTTTCAATTTATTAACTTAACTCACCATGTTGTTCATCGGCATAACAATTTGTGGGGTTGCCGATGCATGAGAGTTGGGATACATATGGTGTAGGTTACTAGTATCATAAGAACTTAAAGCATGCAAATTACTTTGAATCGGCCCTTGGACGTAATTAGATGCATTATTGAAAAAACTAGGGCTGGCCGATAGAGTATACTCATTGAACGATCTAGTAACATCATATGAATTATTTGCATCTACAGTAGGGAATTGGGTATTCATATTACCTTTGTAGATTGCAAACCCTAGATTACGATCCTTTCGTAGTAAGAATAGGCCGGAGACCGTTCAAAGCTTCGTCCCCAGCGGAGTCGCCAAAAAGTGTGTTCGCACACGAACACGTCACCGTGTACCTCCAACGCCGAGGGTGATTCACCGCAGCTCACGTCGAAGGAGACCCATCCGAAAGCGCGGTACGCGGACAATCCGGCGGGTGCTTTTGAAGACCCGAAACCCCACATGCCCGGGAGGGACCCCGTCAGGGCGTGCGGCGGCTATGGGCTGCCCTAGGTCGGCCTGACCTACAATAAGAAGAACAGACGAAGAACGAGGAAGAAGAAAAACTAGGGTTAAGGAGAAAAGATAAAAGGTAAAAAGTGGTAGATGAATTGATCGATTGTGTGTTTTTCAATCGGCCGTCACCCCTTAGGTATATAAGAGGCGGCTTGACTTCCCGTGCAAGGAAAAGTCTTGGATTCACGTCCAAAACGCTAGTCAAATTCGGATTGGTTTTGTCCGAACTTTTCAAAACTGTTCGGTTTAAACTGGCTGCACCTTGCGGGTCTTTTTTGTGATGGCAAACGATCTCGGATGGAAACGAGCCCAAAAGTAATCTTGACCGTTTCGACGAGATGAACAACTTTTATGTTGAACGTTTTTTGATCAGATGTCATCTTGAGGGTCAAATCGATCGCGTAAAACAGGCTATCCCTCGCGCTACCCATCAGACAGGGTGTCTGGTGGGGCGCGCCAGTTTTTGCCTCCTGACAGGGCTGTATTCCGATGGCTCTAACTTTTGCATATGAACTCGGATTGGAACGATTTTTATATCAAAATCGACCGCTTCGACGAGACGAAGACAATCCGTCTAGATAATTTTTCTATTTGAGGTCATATTGGGGGCTTAATCAGCCAAACTGTACTCTGAATATAAGATCTTAATACTTTGAGCATAGTTTCGGCCTTCGAGATGAAATCGGACTGCGATGACCCAAACTTCAAAGATGTTCATATCGAAAATACGGAACTCTTTCATGAAGATCACTTCTCTATTTGAGGCCATCTTAAATAAGTTATTGACCGTGCCAAAATCTGATGTCAACACAAGGCTCCTCGCCAAAGCTAGACGCGCGGGCGCACAGCGCCGACAAGGCATTTAAGGCGTTCAGCTTCTTCTTCCCTTGTCCACGAGCTCGGCCTCATCTCCGTGAGCCCTGCCGCTCGTCCGCGTCCTCCCTCGCCGCCTTCCCGAGCCCTCCCGTGATTGCTGCCGTTGCCAGAAACTTGGACGGACCTCCCGTGGCGGCACATGGCTCGGCCATCCCCTCCCCGCCTATAAAGTGCCAGCCCCGAGCCCTCCCGAGCATCTCACTCGCGTCCCCCACCACCCAGAAGCCTCCCCTGGCTCTCAAACGAGCTCGAGGAGCTCTCTACACCTCCAATGGCCATCTAGTTTGCCACCGGCCATCGCCCAAATTGGTACAACGTCGTGCTGCCCTCTCCTCATTTCCACCGCCAGCAGCATCTACCACCGCACTAGACCCTCCCTGCTCCGTTGCTAGATCGCCGGAGCCCCTGTGGCTGTCGTCCCCTAGATCGGCCGCCGCCCCCTGCTTTCGGTTGCCGCGCAACGCCGCCGTCCCAGGCCTTCCCCGGTGCTCGTTTTCCCCCTGGATTGGTGCGGCTCCTCCTCCCGAGCACTCCGGTAGCCGGAGATCCACCGGAGGTAGCCGGAGTTGCCTAGAGCATCGTCGGCGTCGCGCCTCTGCCTCTGCCTCGTGAGCGAGAGCGAGGAAGAGGACGACGACCCGTCCAGTTGGCCAGGCGGGCCCCTCTCTCTCTTCCCAACCCCACCCGTGAGCCTCAGGGGCCGGCACACGTTGACCCCGTCCACACTGACGTGGATAAGTGGAAGCGCACTCGTGTGAATGCGTTTTCCCTTTCTGAAAGCGTATTTCTTGTTTACGCCTCTGCCTTTTCCACTCAGGGACGCGTCTGTGAATATTCTTTTTGCAGAAAAGTCCCTGATCTTCTACACCTCATAACTCCGCAACCGTAACTCCGATCGAGGTGTATCCAACGCCCACGTCTTCGTCTCGTCGAGCCCGTTCTGTTCCCATCATTTCCACTATGTTTCAACATTCCGAGAATGACCATTTTGCCCTTGCCCCTAATCAGCCCCCTCCGAGAGAGTACCCTTTCTGGTGATTCTTTCCGCGGTCATTCCGCACTTCTCCCCAGAGCCTTCTTCATCCCCAGGCAAGTCACAACCACCATTTGCATGATAGCCATGCAGAAGCATTGGTTTTCAACTTTAATCTTTAATAACTATCTGTTTGTTTTGCTACTGATGTCGGTATTTCGGTCATGCTTATGGATCGGTGTTTACCGTCATGCTATGTTTTCTCGCGCTCTATTATTATGCTCTTCATGCTAGTATTACTTTCTTATGGACCATGTTTGGTAGTAATACATGTTGGTGATGGTCTTCAGTGCATGACTATCATCTATTGTGAGAACCGCCGTTATGCATGTTTCTTTGCATCCAGTTGATTAAATACTTGCATGGTAGTTATTTTGATGCTAGTGTCATGTCATGCTATGAGTAGTGTGCTAGTTGTGATATTATGCTCGTCAGTATGCCATGCTCATCTAGATAAATGGTTAAATGTTGTTGTTATGCTCGTTGATTATGATGCATCGCCATGCTTATGTTGATATCATGTTCATGCATTGTAGTTGCATCATGTTATTTTATCATGGCTCAGCATATTGCATTCAAGTTTAACCGGATTAAATTGAAGTTGAACAACTGTTGCCTAATTCATGGTGCCACCATATCGATATGACCAGTGCAACTACGCTTACCCTATGGGGGGGTCCTAGCTGGGTCTATTGTCATGCCTCTCGCCGGTGCCTCCCGCGAGGGAAGGTTATGCGTGGGCGCTACCTTGGCCAGGTAGGACGGCATAAGCCTTGTGTGCCTGTTGTTTTTGTAAGGATCCTTGTCCCCGATTGGGAACGTTTTGCCACGATGGTGGTTGTTGGTGCCTTTGGTAGGCACGGGGCCACCCAGGACTTAGCCCAAAGGGAGTTGGTCGGAGTGGCCGGGAGAGTGTCATGGCAGTAGATCGGTTTTGTCGGAACTCCGTGTCCACATGTATGGGAGTGCGAGGCCAGGGTTCCGTGGTGTGGGTAAAGTGTGCTAACCTCTGCAGAGTGTGTGTGTTAAATCTATCGATAGCCACGCCTGCAGATATGGGCCCAGTTCGTAGTTGGTCACACTATGGGTCAAGAGCAATAATAACAATTTGTTTAATAACAACCCCGGTTCAATGATGAAAGAAGTTGGTTGATATTTATGTGATCGAGATAGGATCACTGCGGTATCGTTAAGGCCAACTTGATGGATATTTGGGATGTTTGCGAAAGTCAAGGGTAACGGTCAAGCTCCTTGTGGTCACGAATGATTACTATGGTATTGTTAATACCAAGCTTGATTGGATCCTGAGATGATCGTGTGATGTCCGTGATGGTAAGTGTGTGCAGGTGATGGTTACGATGTAACCCGAGTAGCGTAAGTTGGTGCATGATAGCGTCATCATGTTGCATGCTAGTTTCATCATGTGTATATGTTCATGCGATGATTGTATTGTGCTAGTTGTATCATGTTATTCATGCCATGTTGTTATGATGATATTATGTTAATCCTTGTTAACCTGTAATTGCCATGTTATTGTTTGTCTTGATTGCTTTGGTTGCTTTGAGCTTGCAAGTACATTCAATGTACTGACCTGGTGTGTCATGCCAGTTTGTAGGTCATGCCGGCTTTGATTGCTTGTTTGTCGTGGATCCCTTGTTTGCGAGCTAGGATAAGCATTCCAGCCAGAGTCCCTTCAGAGTGGAGTTCACCACCGGTGTCGCTGTTCCGCTGCCGGTAGTCATTCCGCTGCTTCGTGTTGTTCTGCTACTTGCATGGAGCAATCGTGGCACGTGTAGTTTCGCCGTGCCGATGTAATCCCCTTGTACCCCAATAGATTGCAATAAAGAGCTGCTTTGTTCTATGCTAAGCAGTACCATATTCCAGAAGACTTCTCCTCGATCTCTGGGCTAGAATATGGGGCATTCCGGTTTCTCTGAGCCGGGGTGCCACAGAGGAGCAGCGCGAGCAGGCGAGGGCCAGAGCAGCAGCAGCAACGCGAGCGAGTGAGTGCGGGCCGGAGCAGCAGCGTGAGCGAGCGAGCGCCGAAGCAGCAGCAGTAGCGTGAGCGAGCGAGAGCCAGACCAGCAGCAGCGCGAGCGAGTGAGCGAGAGTCGGAGGAGCAGCAGCATATCCAGCTGGTATGGACGCCACCATCGAAGGGGCCTCGCCCTGGGGGAGAGCCTCCATGGAGATGTCTCCCGCGACACCGGCTTCGAGGTAGCCGTGCCATGGGGGTGCGGGAAGGAGCACCGTCAATGTCGGGAGGTCAATTAAGGAGAAGGTGTGATGCGATGAGTGTACAACCTCTTTGGTGGCGCCGAGTAGGCCTCGTCTTTGTCCGAGGAGTCGGTGAGGATGTTGCGGTTCCGGTAGAGTAGGTTAAGGCGGTGTTGTGGGTATGGAGCAGCCGCGATAGACGAGGCAAACGTCGGAGCAACTCCTCGGAGGTGGAGGACGTGGCGGCTGAACCGACGGGACGACGGATCCTCATCTGGGGAGGTGGATGAGGGACGTCGAGCTGTTGCGGTGGACGATGTCGTTGGGGAAGAGGCTCCGACTGGGCAGCGGTGAGGTGGCGGATGGAGGAGGGTGAGGTTTCGCGGCTGGAGCAGAGAGGTTATGGCGGCCTGGGATTTCGAATGGCTAAAAGGAGGCGATGGGAGGGGGAACCATGACTTAGGGACGCGCTTGTCCAAAATGTAGGGTGTGCTACAAAAGTACCCCCACAAATTTGAACTAGTGGCCCTTTCGGCTCCGGGTTAGAAGGGGAATTTCGCGTGTCGGGATTTGGCAACTAGAGGGAGTTTTCACGTGCGTTGTAGTTTCGGGATAGCAAGGCGCGAGTTGTGAAGGCGCGAATTTTGGGAGCATGATATCTAAATTTTCAGGATATAACAAGGCGCGGGTTGAATTTTTAGGGACAAGCCTAACGTGTAATATTGTACGTGCCAAATCAATTCACACTTCCCTCAGCAAAAAAACGAAAAAAAATAAAGCTATTCATGTTGCGAAACGTAGCATGCAATTTCAAAAAAAATCCAATGCTCATGCAAGATGTATCTAGGAGATGCATAGCAACGAGAGGGGGAGAGTGTGTCCACGCACCCTCGTAGACCAAAAGTGAAAGCATTAACTTAACGCAGTTGATGTAGTCCAACGTCTTCTTGAATCAGCCGATCAAGTACCGAACGTACGGCACCTCCAAGTTTTGCACACGTTCAGCTCGATGACGTCCCTCGAACTCTTGATGTAGTAGAGGTACGAAGGAGATGAGTTTCGTCAGCACGACGGCGTGGTGACGGTTATGGTGATGTGATCTGCGTAGGGCTTCGCCTAAGCACTACGACAATATGACCGGAGGAGTAAATGGTTGAGGGGGGCACCGCACACGGCTAAGAAAATTGATGTGCTTTTGGGGGGCCCATGTCCCGTATATAAAGGAGAGAGACGGGAGAGGACCGGCCAGGGTGCACCCCCAAAGGGGGGAGTCCTACTAGGACTTCCAGTCCAATTCGTACCCCCCCCTTCCTTTTTTTGGGGGGGGGGGAGGGGGAAGGGAGAGGGAGAGGGAGAAGGAAAGGGGGGCCGCGCCCCCTCCCCTAGTCCAATTCGGACTCCCATGGGGGGGAGCCACCTCCTGTGGCCTGCCTTCTCCCGTCCCCTATGGCCCATGAGGCCCATTAACTTTCACGGGGGGGTTCCGGTAACCCCTCGGTACTCCAAAAAATCCCCGAAACATTCCGGAACCATTTCGGTGTCTGAATATAACTTTCCAATATATCAATCTTCACCTCTCGACCATTTCGAGACTCCTCATCATGTCCGTAAACTCATCCGGGACTCCGAATAACCTCGGTCACCAAAACACATAACTCATATAAAACATATCGTCATCAAATGTTAAGCGTGCGGACCCTATGGGTTCGAGAACTATGTAGACATGACCGAGACACCTCTCCGGTTAATACAATTCTAGCATGAATAAAAAACATTTATCATGAATAAGGAAATATAAAATAACAACTTTATTATTGCCTCTAGGGCATATTTCCTTCAGTCTCCCACTTGCACTAGAGTCAATAATCTAGATTACATTGTAATGAATCTAACACCCATGGAGTCTGCTACCTCTTAAGCTTGTGTTGGTTTTCCATTGAAGAGGAAAGGGTGGTGCAGCAAAGTAGCGTAAGTATCTCCCTCAGCTTTGAGAACCAAGGTATCAATCCAGTAGGAGACGACACAAAAGTCACTGAATACCTGCACAAACAATCAACAACTTGCACCCAACACAATAAAGGGGTTGTCAATCCCTTCATGGTCACTTGAAAAAGTGAGATCTGATAGAGATAAATGGTAAAGTAAATATTTTGGTATTTTTGGTTTATAGATCAGAAAGTAAAGATTGCAAATAGTAGATCGGAAACTAGCAAGATGTAAACGAGATTTAATATAATGGAAAAGAGACCCGGGGGCCGTAGGTTTCACTAGTGGCTTCTCTCAAGATAGAAAATATTACGGTGGGTGACCAAACTACTGCCGAGCAATTGATAGAAAAGCACATAGTTATGACAATATCTAAGGCAATGATCATGAACATAGGCATCACGTCTGTGTCAAGTTGACCGACTCCTGCCTGCATCTACTACTATTACTCCACACATCAACCGCTATCCAGCATGCATCTAGAGTATTAAGTTCATAAAGAACGGATTAACGCATTAAGCAAGATGACATGATAAATTAATTCAAGAAATATGATGAAAACCCCATCTTTTTATCCTCGATGGCAACAATACAATACGTGCCTTGCTGCCCCTACTTTCACTGGGAAAGGACACCGCAAGATTGAACCCAAAGCTAAGCACTTCTCCCATTGCAAGAAAGATCAATCTAGTAGGCCAAACTAAACCGATAATTCGAAGAGACTTGCAAAGATATCAAATCATGCATATAAAAATTCAGAGAAGAACCAAATGATATTCATAGATAATCTTGATCATAAATCTACAATTCATCGCATCTCGGCAAACACACCACAAAAGAATATTATATTGATTAGATCTCCAAGAACATCAAGGAGAACGTGGTATTAAGAATCAAAGAGAGAGAAGAAGCCATCTAGCTAATAACTATGGACCCGAAGGTCTGTGCTAAACTACTCACACTTCATCGGAGAGGTAATTGTGTTGATGTAGAAGCCCTCCGCGATCGAATCCCCCTCCAGCAGGATGCTGAAAAGGTCCCTAGATGGGATCTCACGGGTACAAAAAGTTGCGGTGGTGGAAAGTGGTTTCGTGGCTCTCCTGGATGTTTTCAGGGTATAAGAGTATATATAGGCAAAGGAACTAGGTTAGGGGAGCCACGAGGGGCCCATGATAGTGGGGGCGTTCCCTACCCCCTGAGCGCACCCTCCTGCCTCGTGGCTTCCTCGTTGCGTCTCTAACTTCATCTCCAAGTCTTCTGGTTTGCTTTCGGTCCAAGAAAGATCATCGTGAAGGTTTCATTCCGTTTGGATTCCGTTTGGTATTACTTTTCTACGAAACTCTAAAGTAGGCAAAAAAACAGAAACTGGCACTGGGCCCTCAGTTAAGAGGTTAGTCCCAAAAATAATATGAAATAGCATATAAATGCCTATTAAACATCAGATAGTATAATAGCATGGAATAATAAAAATAATAGACACATTGGAGACGTATCAAGCATCCCCAACCTCAATTCCTGCTCGTCCTCGAGTAGGTAAATGATAAAAACTGAATTTTTGATGTGGAAGGCTACCTAATTAACATATTTATCCATGTAAGTTTATTTATTGTGGCATGAATGTTCAGGTCCGAAAGATTCAATACAAAAGTTTAATATTGACATGAAAAAAATAATACTTCAAGCATAGTAACAAAGCAATCATGTCTTCTTGCTACCTCTTGAGCACTGCGTTGGTTTTCCTTGAAGAGGAAAGGGTGATGCAGCAAAGTAGCGTAAGTATTTACCTTAGTTTTTGAGAACCAAGGTATCAATCCAGTAGGAGGCTCCTCAAAAGTCTCACGCACCTACATAAACAAACAAGAACCTCGCAACCAACGCAATAAAGGGGTTGTCAATCCCTTCACGGTAACTTGCAAAAGTGAGATCTGATAGAGATAATAAGATAAGAAAAATATTTTTGGTATTTTTATGATACAGATTGGAAAGTAAAAGATGCAAATAAAAGTAGATGGCAAACTTATATGATAAAAGATAGACCCGTGGGCCATAGGTTTCACTAGTGGCTTCTCTCAAGATAGCATAAGTATTACGGTGGGTGAACAAATTACTGTCGAGCAATTGATAGAAAAGTGCATAGTTATGAGAATATCTAGGCATGATCATGTATATAGGCATCACATCCGTGACAAGTAGATCAAAATGATTCTGCATCTACTACTATTACTCCACACATCGACCTACTCTTGCATGCATCTAGAGTATTAAGTTCATGAAGAACAGAGTAATGCATTAAGAAAGATGACATGATTTAGAGGGATAAACTCAAGCAATATGATATAAACCCCATCTTTTTATCCTTGATGGCAACAATACAATACATGCCTTGCTGCCCCTGCTATCACCGGGAAAGGACAACGCAAGATTGAATCCAAAGCTGAGCACTTCTCCCATTGCAAGAAAGATCAATCTAGTAGGCCAAACCAAAATGATAATTCGAAGAGACTTGCAAAGATAACAAATCATACATAAAAGAATTCAGAGGAGATTCAAATACTTCTCATAGATAAACTTGATCATAAACCCACAATTCATCGGATCTCGACAAACACACCGCAAAAAGAGTTACATCGAATAGATCTCCAAGAAGATCGAGGAGAACTTGGTATTGAGATTCAAAGAGAGAGAAGAAGCCATCTAGCTAATAACTATGGACCCGAAAGTATTTGGTAAACTACTCACAACTCATCGAAGAGGCCTTGGAGATGATGTAGAGACTCTCCATGGTCGATTCCCCCTCCCGCGGAGCACCGACGAAGGCTCCAAGATGGGATCCCGTGGATACAGAAGGTTGCGGTGGTGGAATTAGTTTTTCGTGGTGCTCCTAGATGTTTTCGGGGTACGTGGATATATATAGGAGGAAGAAGTAGGTCGGTTGACGCTCGAGGGGCCCACTTTTATCAAAAATACCATAAGATTGAACATTCTCCAAATATGTGGGATCTAAAGTTGACACTCTTCCAAACCCACTTTCAATATTATTGCAAACACTATTAACAATCTCATATTCATGATGGGGCTTAAATAAATTTTCAAGATCAGAAGAAGAGTCACCCCAATCATGATAATTGCAACAAGTAGTAGACATAGAAAAACAAGCATCCCCAAGCTTAGGGTTTTGCATATTATTAGCACAATTGACATCAAGAGAATTTGTAGTAAAATCATTGCAATCATGCTTTTTATCGAAGGAACTACCAAGTATGGGTGCAATAGCAATGATCTCATGTTTAACATAAGGAACTATAGCAAATTCATCTTCATAAATATTGGCATCATGGCCACAAGAATAGCAAGCATCATGTTCATCAAGGGGTATTTCAATCAAATCATTGGAATCATCATTTTCTATAGATTCATGCATATCATTATTTTTTTCCAAAGCAACTGTCATTCTCTCAATAAATTCTTTGACATAGACATTATGAGCATAGGTTTCATAGCAATATTTAAGTATGTCAAAATTTTCAGATTCGTAGAGAGTAATATCATACTTTTCAATCAAAGAAGCAACTCCATAAGCACCCTTAAAAGCAACAAATTCTTCAATTTGTTTGATATCATAGTAATTATATACACCCTTTGCATAAGAAGATAAGATTTCATTATCATTAACACACATAGGTAGGGAAGGTGTTTTTTAGGGTTCTTAGAGCAACAAGTAAAATCATAAATTTCACAAAGATTCCAAGCATAACACAACAATCTGTTTATTTGATCCCATAAGAGTCTCCCTTTTCAGACAAATGGTGACACACAAAATGAGCATGCTCATCTAAAGATTTCCCATCAACTAGGCTAGTTGGGGTTTCATCATGAGCGCATAAGTATCGAAGATGATCCAAGTAGAACACCTTAAGTGGATCCATATTAATAGATTTTTAGCAAGCAAAGATGCAAGCACATAGAAGGCACATGGAGACACAAGCAAACATAAGATCGAACGGAAGAAGGGCAAATAAAATGGCAAGGGTGAAGTGGGGGAGAGGAAAACGAGAGGCAAATAGCAAATAATGTAATGCGGGGGAGATGAGTTTGTGATGGGTACTTGGTATGTCTCGACTTGAGCGAAGACCTCCCCGGCAACGGCGCCAGAAATCCTTCTTGCTACCTGTTGAGCACTGCGTTGGTTTTCCTTGAAGAGGAAAAGGTGATGCAGGAAAGTAGCGTAAGTATTTCCCTCGGTTTTTGAGAACCAAGGTATCAATCCAGTAGGAGGCTCCTCAAAAGTCCCACGCACCTACATAAACAAACAAGAACCTCGCAACCAATGCAATAAAGGGGTTGTCAATCCCTTCACGGTAACTTGCAAAAGTGAGATCTGATAGAGATAATAAGATAAGATAAATATTTTTGGTATTTTTATGATATAGATTGGAAAGTAAAAGATGTAAATAAAAGTAGATGGCAAACTTATATGATAAAAGATAGACCCGGGGGCCATAGGTTTCACTAGTGGCTTCTCTCAAGATAGCATAAGTATTACGGTGGATGAACAAATTACTGTCGAGCAATTGATAGAAAAGTGCATAGTTATGAGAATATCTAGGCATGATCATGTATATAGGCATCACGTCCGTGACAAGTAGATCGAAATGATTCTGCATCTACTACTATTACTCCACACATCGACCGACTCCTGCCTGCATCTAGAGTATTAAGTTCATGAAGAACAGAGTAACGCATTAAGAAAGATGACATGATGTAGAGGGATAAAATCAAGCAATATGATATAAAACCCATCTTTTTATCCTCGATGGCAACAATACAATACGTGCCTTGCTGCCCTGTTGTCACTGGGAAAGGACACCGCAAGATTGAACCCAAAGCTAAGCACTTCTCCCATTGCAAGAAAGATCAATCTAGTAGGCCAAACCAAACTAATAATTCGAAGAGACTTGCAAAGATAACAAATCATACATAAAAGAATACAGAGGAGATTCAAATACTTCTCATAGGTAAACTTGATCATAAACCCACAATTCATCAGATCTCGACAAACACACCGCAAAAAGAGTTACATCGAATAGATCTCCAAGAAGATCAAGGAGAACTTGGTATTGAGATTCAAAGAAAGAGAAGAAGCCATCTAGATAATAACTATGGACCCGAAGGTTTGTGGTAAACTACTCACAACTCATCGGAGAGGCCTTGGAGATGATGTAGACGCCCTTCGTGTTCGATTCCCCCTCCGACGGAGCATCGGCGAAGGCTCCAAGATGGGATCCCGTGGATACAGAAGGTTGCAGTAGTGGAATTTGTTTTTCGTGGTGCTCCTGGATGTTTTCGGGGTACATGGATATACATATAAGAGGAAGAAGTAGGTCGGTTGACATTCGAGGGGCCCACGAGGGTGGGGGCGCGCCCACCCCCAGGGGGCGCACCGGGCACCCTCGTGGCCGCCTCGTTTGTTGCTTGACGTCCACTCCAAGTCCCCTGGATTGCGTTTGTTCCAAAAAGATCGCTCCCGAAGGTTTCATTCCGTTTGGACTTTGTTTGATATTCCTTTTCTTCGAAACACTGAAATAGGCAAAAAAACAGCAATTCAGGCTGGGCCTCCGGTTAGTAAGTTAGTCCCAAAAATGATATAAAAGTGTAAAGTAAAGCCCATAGACATCCAAAATAGGTAATATAATAGCATGGAACAATCAAAAATTATAGATACGTTGGAGACCTATCACTTCTCAAAATAACATTGATGGCCAAAGAAAGCTATCCCTACAAATCATATAGTGTGGCTATGCTCTATCTTCATCACACAAAATATTTAAATCATGCACAACCCCGATGACAATCCAAGCAATTATTTCATATTTTTGATGTTCTCAAACTTTTTCAATCTTCACGCAATACATGAGCGTGAGCCATGGATATAACACTATAGGTGGAATAGAATGGTGGTTGTGGAGAAGACAAAAAGGAGAAGATGGTCTCACATCAACTAGGCGTATCAACGGGCTATGGAGATTCCCATCAATAGATATCAATGTGAGTAAGTAGGGATTGCCATGCAACAGATATACTAGAGCTATAAGTGTATGAAATCTAAAAAAGAAACTAAGTGGGTGTCCATCCAACTTGCTTGCTCACGAAGGCCTAGGGCATTTTTAGGAAGCCCATCATTTGAATATACAATCCACGTTCTTATAATGAAAATTCCCACCAGTATATGAAAGTGACAACATAGGAGACTCTCTATCATGAAGATCATGGTGCTACTTTGAAGCACAAGTGTGGTAAAAGGATAATAACATTGTCCATTCTCCCTTTTTCTCTCATTTTTTTATTTGGGCCTTCTCTATTTTTTATGGCCTCTTTTTTTTCTCTTTTTTTTATTTCTAGTCCGGAGTCTCATCCCGATTTGTGGGGGAATCAGTCTCCATCATCCTTTCCTCACATGGGACAATGCTCTAATAATGAAGATCATCACACTTTTATTTACTTACAACTTAAGAATTACAACTCAATGCTTAGAACAAAATATGACTCTATGTGAATGCCTCCGGCAGTGTACCGGGATGTGCAATGATTCAAGAGTGACATGTATCAAAAAAATTATGAACGGTGGCTTTGCCACAAATACGATGTCAAGTACATGATCATGCAAAGCAATATGACAATGATGGAGCGTGTCATAATAAACGGAACGGTGGAAACTTGCATGGCAATATATCTCGGAATGGCTATGGAAATGCCATAATAGGTAGGTATGGTGGTTGTTTTGAGGAAGGTATATGGTGGGTGTATGGTATCGACGAAAATTGCATGACACAAGAGAGGCTAGCAAAGGTGGAAGGGTAAGAGTGCGTATAATCCATGGACTCAACATTAGTCATAAAGAACTCACATACTTATTGCAAAAATCTATTAGTTATCAAAACGAAGTACTACGTGCATGCTCCTAGGGGAATAGATTGGTAGGAAAAGACCATCACTCGTCCCCGACCGCCACTCATAAGGAAGACAATCAATAAATAAATCATGCTCCAACTTCATCACATAACGGTTCACCATACGTGCATGCTACGGGAATCACAAACTTTAACACAAGTATCTCTAAAATTTCCAACTGCTCTAGTAGCATGACTCTAATATCACCATCTTCATATCTCAAAACAATCATAAAGAATCAAACTTCTCATAGTATTCAATGTACTTCATATGAATGTTTTTATTATATCCATCTTGGATGCCCATTATATTAGGACTAGTTTTATAACCAAAGCAAATTACCATGTTGTTCTAAAAGACTCTCAAAATAATATAAGTGAAGCATGAGAGTTCAACAATTTCTATAAAATAAAACCACCACCGTGCTCTAAAAAGATATAAGTGAAGCACTAGAGCAATATTGTCTAGCACAAAAGATATAAGTGAAGCACATAGAGTATTCTAATAAATCATGATTCATGCGTGTCTCTCTCAAAAGGTGTGTACAGCAAGGATGATTGTGGTAAACTAAAAATCAAAGACTCAAATCATACAAGACGCTCCAACCAAAACACATATCATGTGGTGAATAAAAATATAGCCTCAAGTAAAGTTACCGATGCACGAAGACGAAAGAGGGGATGCCTTCTGGGGCATCCCCAAGCTTAGGCTTTTGGTTGTCCTTGAATTTTACCTTGTGGTGCCTTGGGCTTCCGCAAGCTTAGGCTCTTGCCACTCCTTATTCCAAAGTCCATCAAATCCTTACCCAAAACTTGAAAACTTCACAACACAAAACTTCAACAGAAAATCTCATGAGCTCCGTTAGTATAAGAAAATAAATAACCACTTTAAGGTGCTGTTGTGAAATCATTATTTATTTATATTGGTGTAATATCTACTGTATTCCAACTTATTCATGATTCATACCCCCCGATACTACTCATAGATTCATCAAAATAAGCAAACAACGCGCGAAAAACAGAATATGTCAAAAACATAACAGTCTGTAGTAATCTGTAACTCTCGAATACTTCTGTAACTCCAAAAATTCTGAAATAAATTGGTGGACGTGAGGAATTTGTCTATTTACCTTCTTAAAAAATAATCAACTCAAAATCACTCTTCTGTTAAAAATGACAATTAATATCGTGAGCACAAAGTTCTGTTTTTTCAGCAAGATCAAATCAACTTTCACCCAAGTCTTCCCAATGGTTCTACTTGGCACAAACACTAATTAAAACATAAAAACACATCTAACCAGATTCTATATGAATTGTTTATTACTAAACAGGATCAAAAAGCAAAGAACAAAAATAAAATTGGGTTGCCTCCCAACAAGCGCTATCGTTTAACGCCCCTAGATAGGCATTGAACTTTTGATGATGCTCACATGAAAGACAAGAATTGAAGCACAAAGAGAGCATCATGAAACACGTGAAAAAACATCTAAGTCTAACATACTTCCTATGCATAGGCATATTATAGGCAAACAAATTATCATAGCAAGCAAAAACTAGCATATGCAAGGAAGCGAAAAGAAACAATAGCAGTCTCAACTTAACGAGAGGTAATTTAGTAACATGAAAATTTCTACAACCATATTTTCCTCTCTCATAATAATTACATTTGGAATCATAAGCAAATTCAACAAAATAGCTATCACATAAATATTTTCAACACGATCCACATGCATGCGAAGGTGACACTCTCTCCAAACCCACTTTTATCAAAAATTTCATAAGATTGAACATTCTCCAAATATGTGGGATCTAAAGTTGACACTCTTCCAAACCCAGTTTCAATAATATTGCAAACACCATTATCAATCTCATATTCATCATGGGGCTTAAATAAATTTTGAAGATCATAAATAGAATCACCCCAATCATTATCATTGCAACAAATAGTAGACATAGCAAAACTAGCATCCCCAAGCTTAGGGTTTTGTATATGACTAGCATAATTGACATTAATAGAATTTATAATAACATCATTGCAATCATGCTTTTCATCGAAGGAACTATCAATTATGGGTGCAATAGCAACAATCTCATGTTTAACATAAGGGACTATAGCAAATGCATCTCCATAAATATTGGCATCATGGCCACAAGAATAGCAAGCATCATGTTCATCAAGGAATATTTCAATCAAATCATTGGAATCATAATTATCTATAGATTCATGCATATCAGTATTTTCTTCCAAAGCAACGGCCATTCTCTGAATAAATTCTTTGACGTAGACATTATGAGCATAGTTTTAATAGCAATATTTAAGTATGTCAAAATTTCCAGATTTGTAGATAGTAATATCATACTTGTCAATCAAAGAAGCAACTTCATAAGGATCCTTAAAAGCAACAAATTCTTCAATTTGTTCGATATCATAGTAGCTATAAACACCATTTGCATAAGAAGATAAGATTTCATTATCATTAAACTCATATAGGTAGGGAAGGTGTTTTTTAGGGTTCTTAGAGCAAGAAGTAAAATCATAAATTTCATAAGGATTACAAGCATAACACAACAATATGTTTATTTGATTCCATAAGAGTCTCGCTTTTTCAGACAAATAGTGATGCACAAAATGAACATGATCATCTAAAGATTTTCCTTCAACTAAACTTGTTGGGGTTTCAGCACGAGGACATATAGATCAGAGATGATCCAAGTAGAACACTTTAAGTGGATCCATATCAATAGATTTTTTGCAAGCAAATATGCAAGCAAATAGAAGGCACATGGAAACACAAAGAAAAAGAAATACGGGAAGAAGGCAAAGAAAAGGCAAATATTTTTGAAAATCGTTTTAGAAGTGGGGGGGGGGGGAGGAAAACAAGAGGCGAATGTTGACTAATGTAATACAAGGGAGAAGAGTTTATGATGGGTACTTAGTATGGCTTGACTTGACGAAGATCTCCTCGACAACGGTGCCAGAAATCCTTCTTGCTACCTCTTGAGCTTGCGTTGGTTTTCCCTTGAAGAGGAAAGGGTGATGCAGCAAAGTAGCGTAAGTATTTCCCTCAGTTCTGAGAACCAAGGTATCAATCTAGTAGGAGACGACACACAAGTCACTGAATACCTGAACAAACAATCACAAATTGCACCCAACGCGATAAAGGGGTTGTCAATCCCTTCACGGTCACTTGCAAAAGTGAGGTCTGATAGAGATAGATAAACGGTAAAGTAAATATTTTTGGTATTTTTGGTTTATAGATCAGAAAGTAAAGATTGCAAAATAGTAGATCGGAAACTAGCAAGATGTAAATGAGATTCGGTATAATGGAAAATAGACCCGGAGGCCATAGCTTTCACTAGTGGCTTCCCTCAAGATAGCAAATATTACGGTGGGTGAACAAATTACTGCCTAGCAATTGATAGAAAAGCCCATAGTTATGACGATATCTAAGGCAATTATCAGGAACATAGGCATCACGCCCGTGTCAAGTAGACCGACTCCTGCATGCATCTACTACTATTACTTCACACATCGACCACTATCCAGCATGCATCTAGAGTATTAAACTCATAAAGAATGGAGTAACGCATTAAGCAAGATGACATGATGTAGAGGAATTAACTCAAGCAATATGATGAAAACCCCATCTTTTTATCCTCGATGGAAACAATACAATACGTGTCTTGCTGCCCCTACTGTCACTGGGAAAGGACACCGCAATATCGAACCCAAAGCTAAGCACTTCTCCCGTTGCTAGAAAGATCAATCTAGTAGGCCAAACTAAACCGATAATTTGAAGAGACTTGCAAAGATATCAAATCATGCATATAAGAATTCAGAGAAGAACCAAATAATATTCATAGATAGTCTTGATCATAAATCCACAAGTCATCGGATCTCGGCAAACACACTGCAAAAGAATATTACATCAAGGAGAATGTGGTATTGAGAGTCAAAGAGAGGGAAGAAGCCATCTAGCTAATAACTATGGACCCAAAGGTCTGTGGTAAACTACTCATGCTTCATCGGAGAGGTAATGGTGTTGATATAGAAGCCCTCCGTGATCGAATCCCCCTCCGGCAGGACACCCGAAAAGGTCCCTAGATGGGATCTCATGGGTACAGAAGGTTGCGGTGGTGGAAAAGTGGTTTCGTAGCTCTCCTGGATGTTTTTAGGGTATAAGAGTATATATAGGCGAAGGAACTTGGTCAGGGGAGCCACAAGGGGCCCGCGAGGGTGGGGGCGCACCCTACCCCCTGGCGCACCCTCCTGCCTCGTCACTTCCTCGTTGCGTCTCTGACTTCATCTCCAAGTCTTCTGTTTTGCTTTTGCTCCAAGAAAGATCATCACGAAGGTTTCATTCTGTTTGGTATTCCTTTTCTTCAAAACTCTAATATAGGCAAAAAATAGAAACTGGCACTGGGCCCTCGATTAATAGGTTAGTCCCAAAAATAATATAAAATAGCATATAAATGCCTATTAAACATCCAAAACAGATAATATAATAGCATGGAACAATAAAAAATTATAGATATGTTGGAGACGTATCAGAGTCTTTGGCGTTGATGATGTTTTGCTCCTGGAAGAGGCTTAGTCAACAGGTCTGCCACATTCATATCCGTATGTATTTTGCAAATCTCTATGTATCCCTCATTGACCAAATCTCGGATGGAGTTGAAGCGTCTCTTGATGTGTTTGGTCTTTTTGTGAAATCTGGATTCCTTCGCCAAGGCAATTGCTCCAGTATTGTCACAAAAGATTTTCATTGGATCCGATGCACTAGGTCTTACACCCACATCAGATATGAACTCCTTCATCCAGACTCCTTCATTTGCTGCTTCCGAACCAGCTATGTACTCCGCTTCACACGTAGATCCCGCCACGACGCTCTGCTTGGAACTGCACCAACTGACAGCTCCACCATTCAATAAAAATAAGTATCCAGATTGTGACTTAGAGTCATCCGGATCAGTGCAAAGCTAGCATCGACATAACCACTTACGACAAGCTCTTTGTCACCTCCATAAATGAGAAACAAATCCCTAGTCCTTTTAAGGTACATCAGGATGTTCTTGAACACTGTCCAGTGATCTACTCCTGGATTACTTTGGTACCTCCCTGCTAAACTTATAGCAAGGCACACATCAGGTGTGGTACACAGCATAGCATACATGATAGAACCTATGGCTGAGGCATAGGGAATGACGTTCTTTTTATCTCTATCTTCTGTAGTGGTCGGGCATTGAATCTGACTCAACTTCACACCTTGTAACACAGGCAAGAACCCTTTCTTTGACTGATCCATTTTGAACTTCTTCAAAACTTTATCAAGGTATGTGCTTTGTGAAATTCCTATCAAGCGTCTAGATCTATCTCTATAGGTATTGATGCCCAATGTATAAGCAGCTTCACCGAGGTCTTTCATTGAAAAATTCTTATTCAAGTAACCTTTTATGCTATTCAGAAATTCTACATCATTCCCAATGAACAATATGTCATCCACATATAATATTAGAAATGCTATAGAGCTCCCACTCACTTTCCTGTAAATACAGGCTTCTCCAAAATTCTGTATAAAACCATGTGCTTTGATCACCTCATTAAAGCGTATATTCCAACTCCGAGATGCTCGCACCAGTCCATAAATGGATCGCTGGAGCTTGCACACTTTGTTAGCACCTTTAGGATCGACAAAACCTTCTGGTTGCATCATATACAACTCTTCTTTAACAAAACCATTAAGGAATGCAGTTTTGACATCCATTTGCCCGATGTCATAATCATAAAATGCGGCAATTGCTAACATGATTCGGACAGACTTAAGCATCGCTACGGGTGAGAAAGTCTCATCATAGTCAACTCCTTGAACTTGTTGAAAACCTTTTGCGATAAGTCGAGCTTTATAGACAGTAACATTACCGTCAGCGTCAGTCTTCTTCTTGAAGATCCGTTTATTCTCTATGGGTCGCCCATCATCGGGCAGATCCACCAAAGTCCACACTTTGTTCTCATACAAGGATCCTATCTCAGATTTCATGGAATCAAGCCATTTATCAAAATCTGGGATTATCATAGCTTCTTCATAGTTCGTAGGTTTGTCCTGGTCAAGTAACATGACCTCCAGAACAGGATTTCCATACCACTCTGGTGCAGATCATGCTCTGCCTAACCTACGAGGTTCTGTAGCAACTTGATCTGTAGTTTCATGATCTTTATCATTAGCTTCATCTCTAGTTGGTGTAAGCATCATGGGAACATATTTCTCGGATGAGCTACTTTCCAATTGAGAGGAGGTACAATTACCTCATCAAGTTCTAGTTTCCTCCCACTCACTTCTTTCGAGAGAAACTCCTTCTCTAGAAAGGTTATGTTCTTAGCAACAAAGATTTTGCCTTCAGACTTGTGGTAGAAGGTGTACCCAATTGTTTCCTTAGGATATCCTATGAAGATGCACTTCTCCGATTTGGGTTCGAGCTTATCAAGCTGAAGCCTTTTGACATAAGCATCGCATGCCCAAACTTTAAGAAACGACATCTTAGGTTTGTTGCCAAACCATAGTTCATACTGTGTCGTCTCAATGGATTTAGACGGTGCCCTATTTAGAGTGAATGCAGGTGTGTCTAATGCAAAACCCCAAAATGATAGTGGTAAATTGATAAGAGAAATCATAGATCGCATCATATCTAATAAAGTACGATTACAACGTTCGGACACACCATTACGTTGTGGTGTTCTAGGTGGCATGAGCTGTGAAACTATTCCACATTGTTTTGAATGAAGGACAAACTCGTAACTCAAATATTCACCTCCACGATCAGATTGTAGAAACTTTATTTTCTTGTTATGATGATTTTCTAGTTCACTCTGAAATTCTTTGAACTTATCAAATGTTTCAGACTTGTGTTTCATTAAGTAGATATACACATATCTGCTCAAATATGTGAAGGTCGGAAATTAACGATACCCGCCACGAGCATCAACACTCATTGGACCGCATTCATTCGTATGTTTTATTTCCAATAAGTGACTAGCTCGTTCCGTTGTTTCGGAGAATGGAGTTTTAGTCATCTTGCCCATAAGGCACGGTTCAGAAGTATCAAATGATTCATAATCAAGTGATTCCAAAAGTCCATCTTTATGGAGTTTCTTCATGCGCTTTACACTCATATGATCTAAACGGCAGTGACACAAATAAGTTGCACTATCATTATCAACTTTGCATCTTTTGGCATTAATATTATGAATGTGTGTATCATCACGAACAAGATTCAACAGAAATAGACCACTCTTCAAGGGTGCATGACCATAAAAGATATTACTCATATAAATAGACCAACCATTATTCTCTTATTTAAATGAATAACCATCTCGCACTAAACAAGGTCCAGATATAATGTTCATGCTCAACGCTGGCAGCAAATAACAATTATTTAGGTCTAAAACTAATCCCGAAGGTAGATGTAGAGGTAGCATGCCAACGGCGATCACATCGACCTTGGAACCATTTCTAACGTGCATCGTCACCTCGTCCTTAGCCAGTCGTCATTTAATTCGTAGTCCTTGCTTCGAGTTAAAATATGATCAACCGAACCGGTATCAAATACCTAGGCACTACTACGAGAATTAGTAAGGTACAAATCAATAACATGTATATCAAATATACCTTTGCTCACTTTGCCATCCTTCTTATCCGCCAAATACTTGGGGCAGTTCCGCTTCTAGTGACCAGTCCCTTTGCAGTAGAAGCACTCACTTTCAGGCTTAGGTCCAACTTTTGGTTTCTTCCTGGGAGTGACTACTTGTTTGTCATTCTTCTTGAATTTCTCCTCATTTTTACCCATGCCCTTCTTCTTGAAACTAGTGGTCTTGTTAACCATCAACACTTGATGCTCCTTTTTGTTTTGTACCTCCGCATCCTTTAGCATTGTGAAATGCTCGGGAATAGTCTTTTACATCCCTTGCATATTGTAGTTCATCACGAAGCCTTTGTAGCTTGGTGGCAGTGATTGAAGAACTCTGTTAGTGACATAATCATCTGGAAGATTAACTCCGAGCTGAGTTAAGTGATTATGGTACCCAGACATTCTGAGTATGTGATCACTAACAGAACTGTTCTATTCCATCTTGCAGCTATAGAACTTGTTGGAGACTTCATATCTCTCAACTCAAGCATTTGCTTGAAATATTAACTTCAACTCCTGGAACATCTCATATGGTCCATGACGTTCAAAACGTCTTTGAAGTCCCGATTCTAAGCCATAAAGCATGGCACACTTAACTAACGAGTAGTCATCAACACGCGACTGCCATCTATCCACAATGTCTGCAGTTGCTGGGGCAAGTGGTACACCTAGCGGTGCATCAAGGACATAATTCATTTGTGCAGCAATGAGGATAATACTCAAGTTACAGATCCAGTCCATGTAGTTGCTACCATCATCTTTCAACTTAGCTTTCTCTAGGAACGCATTAAAATTCAAAGGAACGGTAGCACGGGCCATTGATCTACAACATAGATATGCAAAAAACTATCAGGACTAAGTTCATGATAAATTAAGTTCAATTAATTATAGTACTTAAGAACTCCCACTTAGATTGACATCCCTCAAGTCATCTAAATGATATGTGATCCAAATAAACTAAACCATGTCCGATCATCACGTGAGATGGAGTAGTCATCAATGGTGAACATCACTATGTTGATCATATCTACTATATGATTCATGTTCGACCTTTCGGTCTCCAGTGTTACGAGGCCATATTTGTATATGCTAGGCTCGTCAAGTTTAACCCGAGTATTCCGCATGTGCAAAATTGGCCTGCACCCATTGTATTTGAACGTAGATCTTATCACACCCGATCATCACGTGGTGTCTCAGCACGAAGAACTTTCACAACGATGCATACTCGGGGAGAACGCTTATACCTTAAAATTTTAGTAAGGTGCATAAAGATAAGATGCTACCGCCGTACAAAGCAAAATAAGATGCATAAAGATAAACTTCACATGCAATCAAAATATGTGACATGATATGGCCATCATCATCTTGTGCTTTTGATCTCCATCATAGAAGCAACGTCATGATTTCCATCGTCACCGGCTTGACACCTTGATCTCCATCGTAGCATCGTTGTCGTCTCGCCAACCATTGTTTCTATGACTATCGCTACCACTTAGTGATAAAGTAAAGCAATTACATGGTGTTTGTATTTCATACAATAAAACGATAACCATATGGCTCCTTCCAGTTGCCGATAACTTGTTACAAAACATGATCATCTCATACAACAATTTATATCACATCATGCCTTGACCATATCACATCAGAACATGCCCTGCAAAAACAATTTAGACGTCCTCTACTTTGTTTTTTGCAAGTTTTACATGGCTACTACAGTCTTCTAGCATGAATCGTACATACCTACGGCACAAAAACCACAACAGTGATTTATCAAGTTTGTTGTTTTAACCTTCACAAGGACCGGCCGTAGTCAAATTCGATTCAACTAAACTTGGAGAAACAAACACCCGCCAGCCACCTTTATGCAAAACTAGTTGCATGTTTGTTGGTGGAACCGGTCTCATGAACATGGTCATGTAAGGTTTGTCCGGGCCGCTTCATCCAACAATACCACCGAATCAAAACAAGGCATTGGTGGTAAGCAGTATGACGATCGCCGCCCGCAAGTCTCTGTGTTCTACTCGTGCATATCATCTACGCATATACCTCGCTTGGATGCCACTGTTGGGAAACGTAGCATGCAATTTCAAAAGAATTCCTATGCTCACGCAAGATCTATCATGGAGATGCATAGCAACAAGAGGGGAGAGTGTGTCCATGATACGTCTCCAACGTATCTATAATTTTTGATTGCTCCATGCTACTTTATCTACTGTTTTGGACTATATTGGGCTTTATTTTCCACTTTTATATTAGTTTTGGGACTAACCTATTAACCGGAGGCCCAGCCCAGAATTGCTGTTTTTTGCCTATTTCAGTGTTTCGAAGAAATGGAATATCAAACGGAGTCCAAACGGAATGAAACCTTCGGGAACGTGATCCAACACCGGGATCGCGAGATGAGAAGGGCGAGCTTCCCTTTGGATCGACACTGCGGGCGCCTGAAGATTACCGCAAGTCGCAGTCGTCAGAAAATTTCTCCAAAGATCATGCGGGGGCAAGCAGCAAGCAGGCTACTAGGAACTCTAGTAACAAAAGAGACATGGGAGAGGAGGTGAACTCCCCAGTCAAGAATAGGCAGCAATAGAAACGTAAGGATGCTCCGACTCAAGTTTACAAGCTGGTGGCGAAGACCACCCTGCTTCTGACTGATGGGGGTGCAGAAGTGGATGTTGATGGTAACATTCTGGCTAAAATTGATACAGCATCAACAAGCCATGGGGATGGAGAGGACTTCACTAGGGACGCAAAAAAGAAGAAGCCCACTCCTGAAAACTTGGCAGAGACCGCGTCGCGGTCCTGCCAGTCCCAATGAGTTGCATTAGCTGGAACTGCCGGGGGCTTGGGAACCCCGAGGCAGTTCGTGAACTTCGCAGTATTGTGAAGTTGGAAGGCCCCGCCCTACTCTTTGTTATGGAAACGAAAATCAGAGCAAAAAGAGTAGAGGACTTGCAGAACAATTTGGGTTTTGCTGGTAGTTTTGCGGTAGACAGTGCGGGCCTTAGTGGCGGCATTGGTCTTTTCTGGTCACGTGATGTGTCTGTTGAGCTCAAAAACTACAGTCAACACCACATTGATGTCTTGGTTACTCATAACCTACTGAATTCTCCACCCTGGAGGTTTACAGGGTTCTATGGAGCACCGCGAGCGGATGAAAGACACCACAGCTAGCGGTTCTTACGTTCGTTGCACTCTATCCCTCACAATGCATGGCTGTGCGTGGGTGATTTTAACTAGATGCTATACTCAAATGAACATTTTAGCCGGGCTGCCCGCCCGGAGCGACAAATGCGGGCTTTTCGGGAAGCTACGGAGGATGTCTCTCTTCAGGACTTGGGCTGGTCGGGCACGGCTTACACATGGGATAATCGCCAGCCTGGAGTGGATAATGTAAAAGCAAGGTTGGACCGAGCCTTTGCTAATGAAAATTTCCGGCAACAGTTTCAGTACATCAGGGTTCGTCACCTCTCTTCGGTGGAGTCCGATCACTTCTTTGTTGTTGCAGAAATAAAAGAGACTTTCGAGCCGCGATCTAGGGCCAAGAAGCAGTTCAGGTATGAAAATGTCTGGCAGTCTCACTCGGACTATGAACGGCTTGTGTCTGAAGCCTGGCGAGGAATACAACGTGGCCCGGGGCTGCAAGGCATTTCTTCGGCACTAGGTGAATTGCAAGTAACTCCGGAATCATGGGGATCCAGGGAGTTTGGGTGTCTGACCAGGCGGGTCAGACAACTCCAGAAAAAGCTTGACAGGCTTCGTTCCCTGTCTATTGGGCGCGGCCCTTCGGATGAGGAGCAAGCTACAGTTAAGAAATTAAAGGAGGCACTGCACCTAGAGGAGGTGTGGTACCGACAGCGATCTCGAGTGCCTTGGTTACAGGAAGGGGACCCTAATACCAAATATTTTCAGGCCCAAGCCAGGCAACGACAGAGAATGAACAAGATTCAGGGTCTCAGGCGATCTGACGGATCGGTCTGCGCAGATGAGAGTGATGACAAGGACGAAGTTCAGCAGTTCTATCAGAACCTGTACGAGTCTGACGGTTTTCATGATCCAAGCGAACTACTAGCTCATGTTCCGTCCAAAATCTCAGACACGATGAACATGGAGCTTACTAAACCCTACACTGCGGAGGAGGTCAAAACTGTGCTCTTCCAGATGGCTCCTTCAAAAGCTCCCGGTGTGGATGGGTTTACTGCGGGGTTTTACCAGAGGCATTGGGACCTCCTTGGTGGAGAAGTTACTAATGCAGTTTTGGATTTCCTTAATGGCGGGGAGCTAGGCCCGGGACTAAATGATACTTCCATTACCTTAATTCCCAAGGTAAAGCATCCCCAGTCCATTACTCAGTATCGTCCAATTGCTTTATGTTCTGTCTTGTATAAGATTGTGAGTAAGGCAATTACAAATCGGCTGCGAGGTCTTATGGACGAGATTATCAGCGAGGAACAAAGTGCTTTCGTGCCAAGTCGTCTAATAACTGATAACGTGCTTGTGGCATATGAGAGTGTGCACACAATGCGTAGAAGAAAGAAGGGAAATAATTTTTCTTGTGCGATCAAGCTTGATATGATGAAAGCTTATGACCGTGTCGAGTGGCATTTTCTTGAAGCAATTCTGTCCAAGATGGGGTTCAGTATTGTTTTTGTCAGGCTGATAATAAGTGTGTATCTTCAGTGAGGTTTTCAGTGCATGTAAACAGTGAACTTTTGCCGTTCTTCACCCCCTCAAGGGGGCTCCGCCAAGGTGATCCTGCCTCGCCGTATCTATTCCTTCTATGTGCGGAAGGTTTCTCCTCCTTATTGAAATTTTACAATGGGGGAATTATTGACAGAGGATTGAGAGTAAGCTATAGATCACCGTGGGTCTCTCATTTGCTCTTCGTAGATGACAGCCTTATCTTTATTGAGGCCAAGGATCACAGTGCTCTCAGGCTTAACGATATATTGAGGATCTACGGTGATGCTTCTGGTCAGCGAGTCAACCGGGAAAAGAGTTCCATCTACTTCAGCACTAATACTCCTGATCATGTGAGGGATGCCATGAAAGTTGTCCTGAATATCCAACTGGAAGCTTTCAATGAGAAATACCTCGGGCTGCCAACGGCTGTGGGGCGTATTATGAGTGGAACATTTGATCATATCAGTGAAAGAGCCCGTGGCTATATGAATGGGTGGTCGGAAAAATTGCTTGCATGCACTGGGCGAGAAACGCTTATCAAGTCAACAGCTCAGGCGACCCCTACCTACCCGATGAGTACCTTCCTGTTTACAAAAAAGGTTTACAAGAGTCTGACCTCCCCTACGGCGAAATTTTTTTGGAGCAGCTCTTTGGATAAGAAGGCAATGCATTGGCTATCCTAGGAGGAGATGACTAAGCAAAAGTGCATGGGTGGTATGGGTTTTAGAGACCTACGGCTGTTCAATCTTCCTATGCTCGGTAAACATGGATGGCGTTTTATGACGAATCCCAACTCCTTGTGTGCAAGGGTTTTGAAAGGACCGTACTTTCCAGAAACTGACTTTATGCAAGCTACGGTCCCTAAATCGGCATCGGCCACCTGGAAGGCTATCATCGCAGGAAGAGAAGCCCTAAATGTTGGGTTGATCGCAAGAGTGGGCGATGGAAGTACTATTTCTGTGTGGAACCAAAGCTGGATACCTGGTACTATCTCCATGCGTCCGATCTCAAGGCCTCCGAATACCAATATCGAGAGAGTTTCTGAACTTATTGACTCTGAGAATTGGTCCTGGAGGCAAGATGTGGTTAGAGAAATCCTCATTGCACCGGACGCTGATGCTGTTCTTAATATCCCTATCCAGAGGGGAGGCGGGGAGGATTCGTTTGCTTGGGCTTTTGAAAAATCTGGCAACTACACTGTGAAGACGGCGTACCATGCTCTCATGACTCGCAATGAGCGGCTTGCTCGAGAGGAATGGGCGGATACCGGAACCCGTGGGAATGATCAACAGTTGTGGAAGGCCTTATGGAAGCTCAATGTAATTCCCAAAGTGCGAGTTTTTTGGTGGAGAGTCCTCCGTGGCATTCTCCAAGATGAAAGCACGCTCAAATACCGCCATATTGCAGTCATTGATCGATGCAAGGTATGCATGGCAATGAGTGAGGATTTAAAGAATGCATTGATACATTGTGTGCATGCTCGTCGTTTTTGGGAGGAGGCGTACACATGGTTCGGTCTCCAGCTTCCACGCCTCCATCCAGCTTCGTGGGCGCGAGACATCATTTGTGACGCCAGGTTTTCTGATGACGATCGAGCAAAGATTACAACAATCATGTGGTCGATCTGGCACTCCCGAAACCGCATCAAGCATGGGGAAGAAGGACGTGACCTAGTAGCCACCACTCGTTCGGTCAAGGAGGCCATTGCTCTCCTTAATCTGCCATGCAAGGCAGCTCAGATTCTGCCAGGTTTTGGGTGGAGGCCACCTGAAGGGGACATGATCAAAATCACCAAGGATGGTGCGCTCAACTTTGATGATGGTCGAGGGGGAGTGGGAGGGGTGGCTCGCTCGGCCGCTGCTCTTCTCGGCGCATGGTGCAAGCTGTACACAGGGATCTTGGATCCCCAGATCATAGAAGCTTTTTCGCTGCGAGATGGAGTTCTTTTTGCTGCCTTAAGAGGTTTCTCGCATGTGATGATGGAAGTGGATTGCCTGGAGCTGGTGATGCTCTGGAAAACCCGCCACAACTCTCGCTCCGTTGTGGCTCCGATCCTGCTAGAAATAGGAGAGCTTAGTCACAGTTTTGTTCTTTTTGATGTTCAACATGTAAACCGGTCAGCAAATATTCCTGCGCATCTCTGTGCAAAACATGCATGCACACTGAATGTTACAGATTGCTGGTTGGAGGAAACTCCTAGCTTCCTTGTGACCAGCCTCTTGGCTGACTGTCCGCGGAATGCGTTTATTTGAATAAAGCTCTCTGATTTGCCCACACAAAAAAACTTGGCTTGTATATTCCTACGATGGGCTTCCTCAAATGCCCTAGGTCTTCATGAGCAAGTGAGTTGGATGCACACCCACTAGTTTTCTTTTGTTGAGCATTCATAGCTCTAGTGCATCCGTTGCATGGCAATCCCTACTCCTCATGTTGACATCAATTAATGGGCATCTCCATAGCCCGTTGATTATCCTCGTCAATGTGAGACTTTCTCCTTTTTTGTCTTCTCCACACAATCCCCATCATCATATTCTATTCCGCCCATACTGCTATATCCATGGCTCACGCTCATGTATTGCGTGAAGGTTGAAAAAGTTTGAGATTATTTAAGTATGAAACAATTGCTTGGCTTGTCATCAGGGGTATAGAAGTTCGGAACATCTTTGTGTGACGAAAATGAAGCATAGACTAACTATATGATTTTGTAGGGATGGACTTTCTTTTGCCATGCTGTTTTGAGAAGACATGATTGCTTTGATTAGTATGCTTGAAGTATTATTATTTTTTATGTCAATATGAACTTTTATCTTGAATCTTTCGGCTCTGAATATTCATGCCACAATTAAGAAGATTTACATTGAAATTATGCCAAAGTATCACTCCGCATCAAAAAATCTTTTTTATCATTTACCTACTCGAGGACGAGCAGGAATTAAGCTTGGGGATGCCTGATACGTCTCCAACATATCTATAATTTTTGATTACTCCATGCTACTTTATCTACTATTTTGGACTATATTGGGCTTTATTTTCCACTTCTATATTATTTTTGGGACTAACCTATTAACCGGAGGCCCAGCCCAGAATTGCTGTTTTTTGCCTATTTCAGTGTTTCAAAGAAACGAAATATCAAAAGGAGTCCAAACGGAATGAAACCTTCGGGAACGTGATTTTCTCATCGAATGTGATCCAGGAGACTTGGACCCTGTCGTGGTTCTAAGTATGACAGTAGAAAGGGGGTAGGTATGGAGAGGCAAGATCTTAGCTATGATGAAGATGTACACACGGTGTTTACGAGTTCAGACCCTTCTCGGAGGAAGTAATAGCCCTACATCTCGGTGCCCAGAGGCGGTCGATTGGATTATATACGTTGGATTACAGAGGGTGCGAACCCTTGTGCCAGAGGAGGGGGGTGGCTTATATAGAGTGCGCCAGGACCCCAGCCCGCCTCCATTACAAGGGAACTAATGTACATAAAGTAGGGGCATTACTGGTAACGCCAGCATTAAGTACTCTTAATGCTCATGAAGACTAAGGAATAAATATCTAGCCGTTGTGTGCTCTTCTGACTACTGGTCTTTGATATGGTCGAGTGATCTTCCTTGTGGTCGAGTGACGATAGGCAACGACCATCGAGTGATGTGAACGTCGAGTGGATTGCACTCGACGTATGAGACTAGTGCTCTTCTGTTGACTCTTGGTCTTTTCATCTTCTAGGGTAGGGACCTTGGGTAGGACGTATGGGTCGAGCCTATGACCCTACCCCAGGTCTGTATCCTCGTCAGTAGCCCCCGAATGGATTAAGGTGCGAGAGGAAAGTAAGACAACGTTGGACCTGTCCTGTGTTTCGTGTCTCCGAGAGTGTTTCCTGTTAGACTGAACGCCTGTGTTGATATTTCGGAGTCGACTCGGTTGCCTTGATCCATTCAGAAAGTCGTCGACTGAACTGGTGGCCTTATGCGTCGAGTGTCGTGTGGGAGCGTGAGACCTCAGGCGCGATTGCCTGCAGGGAATCCTGGATTCCGCAGGATACAAAATTTCGGAGGCGCGCGCGGGTAGGAGGGCGCCAAAAAAAGGGGGACCCGGACGAGCCGAGACGCCTCGATTATCGCGCCGCCTTTTTCGCCACATTCACTGCGCGCAACTGTAGCAGGATTTGACCGGATTGCCCGGCCCCACGCGTCAGTCACTCGGAAGTGAGCCTTTATAAGGCGACGGGACCGGGGTGTTTGCACTATGCACGCCTGCCTCTTCTTCTTCTTCCTTCGCTCCTCCGTCATACCCAGCGCCTCCGCCTCCGACGCCACCGCTTCTACACCATGGTGAAGGACAAGACTGTGGTGCTAGAGCGCACCAAGAAGGCGACAGGAGCGGCGAAGGGCAAGAAACCAAGCCGCGGATCGTCATCGCGCTCGGGGTTGCCGCCGGGCTGGATCCAAGGCGATTGGATCCGGTCTTCGATTCGGCAGGAGGATCTGACCGAGCTGGACGAGTCTAGGCTGATCGCGGCGGGAGCGGCGAGGCTGCCGAAGGGAGAGATGGGGCCACAGCCTCGACCGGGTGAGTGTGTTTTGCTCACCACACATGTCGACCGGGGCTTCTCGCTTCCTCCGCACCCTTTCTTCTGCGGGTTCTTGAACTTTTTCGGGGCACAGCTCCACCACTTTTCCCCCAATACCATCACGTACCTAGCCGCATTCGTATCGATGTGCGAGAATTTTTTAGGATGCCGACCGCACTAGGGTCTCTTTAAACATATCTTCACTATCCGTTCCTAGTCGGTTAAGAAGGCAAAGTCGAGTGACTCGAAAACCCACGTGATCCAGATGTGCGGGGGCTTGGGTATCCAAAAGAGGAATAGGAGTGCTTTCCATGCTGTGACCCTTCCCGAATCTGTCAGGGGTTGGCAGTCGTCCTGGTTCTACTGCCAGGACATTGCGACTCCAGGTCAGTCGACCGGTCTTCCTCCTTTTTCATTCAACCGTGTCCAGACTCCTGCTCCACTGAAGGTTACCGCCGCCGAGACCATGGAGACAAGGATGTTAGTGGACTGAGTGGTCCAACTTATCAATGATGGAGTCACTGGCTTGGACTTGCTGGAGGTGTTCCTCGCTCGACGGATCCAACCTCTCCAGGCTCGTGACCACCCGATGTGGTTGTATTCTAGACCAGGCGACACCACTCGGGTCCATCTAGAAGAAGTGCCGCTCGACACCGTGGCCTTGTGGTTGAAGGGTATGACGGGCAATCAAGATAACCCCAGAGGATCCAGGCGAGTTTTCCCTTTTAGAAGCGACAACCCACCCGACAAGGTACATTCTCCATTCCGACTGTTTTCCGTTTGCGTTCCGACTGCACTCGGCGTTGGCTGATTCTTGTTTTGACCAATTTGCTTTGCAGGTATTCACTGAGATGTACTCAATGCCCAACGGCGAACAGGCCTTGGTGTAGGACCAGGAGGGGGAGGACAGTGCGGAGGAGAGTGGCGAATGGGAGTCTCCGGGAGAGGAGGATGAGGAGAGCGAGGAGTCGGACAAAGAGGAAGAGGTTTACTCGCCGCCGCGCTCTGAGCGTCGATCCAAGCAGCAACACGATCCATCTGGAGGTCATGTGAAGAGTGCGGTTCCAAGTGCCACCACCCAGAAGCGCACTCGGACGTCGACTCCGGAGCCGACGGAGAAGGTGGCTAAGCAGCCAAAGGTTGCCCCCTCCAAGACCCAAAAGAGGCTGCTGCGAATCAAGATGGACGTCCCCGTTGCCTCCGGGTAGGTATCTTGTTTGCATTTCTGTAAGTCGACTGAATGTTTTCTCGATCCGACTAACTAATTCTTGTGTACTTTCACCCCCGCCTCTGCTGCCACTGACATGGATGTTGATAAGGCACCAGAAGACGAAGAAGCCACCTCACGAGCTGGTAAGTCCATTCAACCCAGTTCTGTTTAACTGAATGGGTGGTCAACTGACTGAAAATTTGGTGCTTCTCTTCTTGCGTAGCTCCACAAGATATTGTTGTGCTTCCCGATGACGAAGAAGAGGAAGAGCCTCTACAATAGAGGAGGAAGAGGAGTGGAGGTGTAACACCCACGATGCGGCTATATCTCTCACGTGTCGAAGCATGACTTAGAGGCATAACCGCATTGTGGTTTTTTCGCAAGAAGGGTCATCTTCACACAATCCCATGTAATGAACAAGACTGGGATAAAGAGTTGGCTTACAATCGCCACTTCACACAATGAACATATAATTCATACATCATTCAGAGTACACACATAATCCGACTACGGACGAAGCCAAAAGGAAAGAAGATAACCCAACTGCTAGATCCCCGATCGTCCCAACTGGGGTCCACTACCGATCAACATGAAACGAAACATAGTAACGACCAAGATCTTCGTTGAGCTCCCAACCAAGCTCGGTTGCATCACCTGCACTGGCATCATCGGCACCTACAACTGTTGTGATAGTATCTGGTGAGTCACGAGGACTTAGCAATCTCAAAACCCGCGAGATCAAGACTATTTAAGCTTATGGGTAGGAAGTGGTAATGAAGTGGAGTTGCAGCAAGCACTAAGCAAATATGGTGGCTAACATACGCAAATAAGAGAGAGAAGAGAAGCAAACGGAACGGTCGAGAAGCTAGAAGTGATCAAGAAGTGATCCTGAAACTACTTACGTCAAACATAACCCAAAACCTTTGTCGGTGTCAAAACTGGCGGATCTCGGGTAGGGGGTCCCAAGCAGTGCGTCTTAGGATCAATGGTAACAGGAGGCAAGGGACACGATGTTTTTACCCAGGTTCGGGCCCTCTCGGTGGAGGTAAAACACTACTCCTGCTTGATTAATATTGATGATATGGGTAGTACAAGAGTAGATCTACCACGAGATCGGAGTGGCTAAACCCTAGAAGCTAGTCTATGGTATGATTGTTGTTGTATATCTATCGACTAGCCTGGCCTTGGTTTATATAATGCACCAGAGGCCTAGGATAACAAGAGTCCTAGCCGAATACGCCGGTGGGGGAGGAGTCCTTGTCTTGATCGCCAAGTCTTGTGGATTCTTCCTTGTATACGGCAGCTGTCCGGACTGGCCAATGAGTATACGGCCATGGGGGTCCTCGGCCCAATCCAACTGATCGGGAGACGACGCGTTGAGTACCCCCTAGTCCAGGACACCGTCAGTAGCCTCCAGAACCGGTCTTCAAGTTAGGGACGCTCCTCGATTCTTCTGAACTGTTCTTCATCTTCGGTTGCCGGTCTTGAAAACTGGTTCAACAAATCTTCTCATCTTTGATCTTGAGGATCGCCGAAATGCATTCGACGAGTTTATACGTCGGGTATCCGAGGAGCCCCTTTAAGTTTCCGGCCTTTATCAATGCCTTGTTATTTTTATGCCACACCTCGGGTTTGAAGTTTGTTCCTGGGCGACAGCGTCCTCTTGCGTCCGAGCTCTAACGCCGGACTGCATTCAAGGTATCTCTTGTAGCCGAGCACCAACGCCAGACTGCTTTCGATCTCCAACGCCGAAATGTATCCGAACTCCAACGCCGAAATGTATCCGAACTCCAACGCCGGACTTTGTCCAAGCTCCAACGCCGAACTATATCCAAGATGTCATAGATCATCTTGGTCCAAAAAAGTTGAAGGAGTTTAGCCGAGCTTAATGCCAGAAATGCCCTCTAAGGAGCCAGCCACTTGCTTCCGAGCTATATGTCGAACTGCTTCCGAGGTGATTAAGCACCTCGGTCATGGGCTGATTTTTGGTCAATGTTTTTTATTGATGCAATTTATTCTCTGAGGAGATATATAGCCAGTAGCCCTCAAGTGTGTATCGGTCTAAAACCCGAGATGCACCTGAAGGATGGCATAAGACCGCTGATCCTAGCAACCGCTGAGACTCAGGTTGATTTGCAAAATCGGCCTGAGGATCAAGTCCTAGCTCGACAGAACACTTCGAGACACAAAAAGTGGCGTGCTCAGTCCTCGAGACTCAGGTTGGGTGCGGCCGACCAACCTAAGGATCAAAATCTCCTCGGAGACTGTATTGCACTTAAAATTTTCTGCATTGGACAGACAATGCAGTAGCCCCCGAGACACTGGTCGGGTGGCAACACTAGATCAGGGGATCGATGTGCCCCTTTAATATTCATAAATAATAAGCCCGAAGCTCAGTAGCCCCCGAGCCTTAATGCGGGCACGGGAGGCCGAATTAAGGATCGATATCCATAGTAAAATCACAAATTATGTGTAATGACTCTATGTATCCAAATACTTTACGTCATTAATGCTCGGATCCGTATTGTACAAAACTTTGTTGACCGACCATCAGCTTCCACCTCCTCGGCCAATAGCCAAGGATTGTCTGTCCCACTTTATAAAGCCTTTATGAGGGCAAAGATTTACAACAAACAAAGCAATCTAGCCATACGGTTTTATAAACAAAGGTACGCGGAGAGACATGTTATATTACTGTTTAACAGAAGAAATGTCTTCCAAAGAAAATAGTCCCGCTATCGGTTCCTTTCTTTGGATTGTCATGCTAAGCATGATCATGAAACCTCAGCTCCAATGTAAGAGGAAAATATCGAGGATTTAGTTTGGGAGGCCAGTTAATAGCCCCCGGTAGTGTTCGGCGACAGTTGAGGTCAAGCCGTAAACACTTCGGCCATTGTTATGAATGGCCCGTCATTTAACACCGTCATCGGATCGCCGACCAGTTTACGCTTATTGTGACAGTCAGTTTTCGGCTTTCTCCACTGAGGTGCGTAACCATGTGAGCTGGAAGCACAATCGCAGTGGTTCTCCCTTTGCACACCTAGCCAAACAAAGCGGAACATAGGAGGCAAGCGCAGGAGCCGGGAAACCCAACTATTGACCGAAGACACAATTCGAAACTGATGCATATATTACAATATCCGAGAATGTTTTTGCCGAATCTCTAAAGGTGTCTGGCGTTGCACTGCGAGACTTGTGCTGAAAACACACAAATAGTTTAAAAGTGCCATGGGCTCGAAAAGCCAAAAAACTTATTCAAAAGGTTAATGTCCGAACTAGATCAAGTGTTCGGTGCCAATCCGAAAATTGGACTTTAGAAAAAAAAGGTGCTTCTGTCGTGCTTTAACATGACACATCCTATCTCAAAACTTCAAGAGGGTCAGCCTACGGCTTCAACCTCCTATCCCGAAGGTGGAGTACTTCTTACTAGGCCAGTTTAGCAAACTAAACTCTAGCGACTTTGAGAGAGAAATTAGGCTCCCCGGCTAGTGACCGCACACTTGTGTCGAAAAAAGGAGTGATAAATAATAAAAAAATTTGCAACAACTAAGAAGAAAAACACTTATCATAAAACGGCTCATATAAATTTAAGAGCCCCCAAGTGACTTGGGTAAAAGAATCATTGCATGTACCGAAGTACTTACATCATATCTATGTTCAACCGAACTTTAAACGCGTCTTAACCGACCGTCGGCTTCTCCCTCTTCGGTCAAGGACCGAAAAGTGTTATGTACTCCATCTGTCGACAATATCGACGGTGTTTCCAATAACCAGGCAATCAGGTCATAATGCTGTAACAGACAAAGCGTGCTCAGGGAACTTATGCTATATTACTGCGAAGAGTAAGAAGCATCTTCGAAGAAAATAGTACCCCCACCGATACCTTTCTTCGGTGCTCATTGTTATTATGAGACTTGTGTAATAGATTTTTTGTACTCATGACTTCCGTTGTGTGCCGACCATCATTGAAAACTATAAGAGCGCTAGCTTTCGGCTTCACCCAGTCTGAGGTCCGGCTCGGATGACCCGATCGTGACAATCGCAGAGGTGCTCCCTTTACTCCCTAGCCGAACAATCGGGAACGTAGGGGTAAACACAAGAGCGAGGCAACCCAGCTTGCAAATCGCTTAAGTCAATATGGTGCATATTGTGGCGTAACACGAACAAGGAACGAAGCCGTACAAGTATAATCATATGCAAGAGGAAAAGCTTCATGAAGGAAGCCCCCAAATGAATTGGGTATTTGAATTTAAGCGTCACAAACAAAGTTTGGGTATGAAAATTTCTGTTACAAGCAACATTTTTCCAAAAAAGTATAATGCTTGGTCGAGCCGAACACAAGTTAAAAATTTAAAACTTTGAGCATGAAGGCAACTTAGCTGGTTAATGTGTTCGGTATTGATGATACGGTCCGAGCTTGATGCGGGACAAGGTTCCATCCCCCAAGCCGGTCCCGAGGTGGCGGAGCAAAGAGCTCGGCACTCTGAAGTGGTGACATAGCACGGTCAATGCAGGACGGCAGGGTGATGCCAAAGTCGCCGGCATGGGGTAATGAAGTGTTGACGAAGCCCCCCGTCCAGCCGAGGTGACGCCAAAGGATATAGTCTGGCTGGATCATTTTCCTGTGCACAAAAAATAGTGCAAACCAAAGATAATAGTAATAATTAAAAAAAATCATTGCATAACAAATAGTTTATGCAAAGTGAGTAATAAAAGAAATATGGCCTGGCGCCGAAGTCCATGTCGATGCAGGCGGCGGCGTGATGCGGTAAAGGCATGGCAAGGCCTGAATTCACAGGTCGGTTCGAGTTCCGGATGCGGCGTTCGCCGGACTATGTACGAAAACTGACGGAACCACCATGCGACTGTTCGTTAATGCGGCCACCATTTGATAGACCTGCGTACATATGATGGACAAACCAGAGTAATAATTCGTTGGGAAAAATGAACCCAAATAAGCAAAAAATACTAGGATTAATAGCACCTGGCTTATTTGTTGTAGCAATCCGAAGAAATGTGATTTCCAAAATTGGGACTCGATCCGCACACCTATCACCTGATGGGCGATAAAGCAACGGCATGGCGATGCTGGCAAAGGTTGGCTCGCCGAGGCCAAGCCCTCGGTCCAGCTAACGTGACGGAGCTGGTCGGCCAGCGACGCCAAAGTCTTCGGAGTAGGTTGATGAAGAGATGATGAAGCCCCCGGTCTAGCTAACGTGATGAAGCCTCGGTGTCAGCCGATGAGTCGAAGTAGGTCGGCATGATGGACACCAGCTTGAAGAAGCAATAGTGCGTCCCTGCCGATGCAGGTCGTGACGTGGTCGATGCTGGCTTGATGAAGCGACCGTGCGTCGATGCCGGTATGCCCGCTTCGTATAATCCGTGGGGCGGCGATGTTGGTGATGATTTATCCTTCGTGATGCCGGACTCTTGTTTGGCTTGCCGAGATGATGATCCGAAGAAGTTGAGCTCGGCTCAACAAAGTGACGACGTGTCTAGCGCAGGTCGGCAGACGTGGAGCAATATTGCCGGACTGGTTTGACACCAGCATGATATTGAAGATCATGTTCAAAAGATTTTAAAGTTAGTGGGATGTATTCGGGAACAAAACACAATACCCCATACAAAACTTCCTTCAGAAAGGATGTCCGAAATCCCGTTCATAAAAAAGACGAACTCGGATCGGATTTGTTTTCGCGCAGGAAACAGATCCAAAAAGTGATGCACTAATCGGAAGTTTCCCGGAGTTTGGACGGTCGAATCGAACTGAATTTTTGGCAGGTGGTAGATATGGGAATTCCGCAGCAAATCAACGGTTGGATCCTCCGAAGGACATCCGAGCTAGATGCTGGATACCACGCCCTAAACTCGTCCAGATTCTTGTCCAGATTCAACAGGGCTCCTGTATATCGGAGATTGCCGGAGATTCCTTCATCGGAACTCAACGAAATTTTTGTAGGGTTGTTGTAGACTTAATTTCGCATAATTCCACCGAAGTAATCGTTTAAGCGACACTCGAGGAGGCGGTGATGGCGGATACAAGTTTGCTGTCCAGAAAAATAGCACGGTCGCCTGAGGGAAATGTTGACGTTGAGCCCCCGAGCTCCATGGATGACACCTTCAGGATCTTGATAGAGATCGGAGTTGGTGTTGATGAAGGCCTTCATCCGAACATGACGATCAGAGGTAGGGCACAGTCCTCGGTCAAGCCAAGGTGACCAGTCGAGCTGGTGACGAAGAAGCCGACGTCGAAGTTGACCTGCCGTCGAGCCATTGATCCTTTCATCGATCACACAGCGGAACTCTCAATGAAAGCACCAATGTCGGTGTCAAAACCGGCGGATCTCGGGTAGGGGTTGCCAAGCAGTGCGTCTTAGGATCAATGGTAACAGGAGGCAAGGGACACGATGTTTTTACCCAGGTTCGGGCCCTTTCGGTGGAGGTAAAACCCTACTCCTGCTTGATTAATATTGATGATATGGGTAGTACAAGAGTAGATCTACCACGAGATCGGAGTGGCTAAACCCTAGAAGCTAGCCTATGGTATGATTGTTGTTGTGTATCTATCGACTAGCCTGGCCTTGGTTTATATAATGCACCAGAGGCCTAGGATAACAAGAGTCCTAGCCAAATACGTCGGTGGGGGAGGAGTCCTTGTCTTGATCGCCAAGTCTTGTGGATTCTTCCTTGTATGCGGCAGCTGTCTGGACTGGCCTATGAGTATACGGCCATGGGGGTCCTCGGCCCAATCCAACTGATCGGGAGACGACGCGTTGAGTACCCCCTAGTCCAGGACACCGTCAACCATGTTCACTTCCTGGACTCCACCGAAAAGAGACCATCACGGCTACACATGAGGTTGATGCGTTTTAATTAAGTCAAGTGTCAAGTTCTCTACAACCGGACATTAACAAATTCCCATCTGCCACATAACCGCGGGCACGGCTCTCGAAGGTTTGTACCCTGTAGGGGTGTCCAAACTTAGCCCATCACAAGCTCTCACGGTCAACGAAGGATATTCCTTCTCCCAGGAAGACCCGATCAAACTCGGAATCCTGGTTTACAAGACATTTCGACAATGGTAAAACAAGACCAACAAGACCACCCGCTGTGCCGACAAATCCCGATAGGAGCTACACATATCTCGTTCTCAGGGCACACCGGATAAGCTAAGCATACAGGTACCGACGTAATCCAAGTTGCCAAGGAATGGTCTCGCACGGTGCTCTAGTTTGGACCAACACTCGGAGGAGCACTGGCCCGGGGGGGAGGGGTAAAATAAAGATGACCCTTGAGTCTGCAGAACCCAAGGGAAAAGGCTTAGGTGGCAAATGTTAAAACCAAGGTTGGGTCTTGTTGGAGGAGTTTTATTCAAAGCGAACTGTCAAGGGGGTCCCATAAATCACCCAACCGTGTAAGGAACGCAAAATCAAGGAACATAACACCGGTATGACGGAAACTAGGGCGGCAAGAGTAGAACAAAACACCAGGCATAAGGTCGAGCCTTCCACCCTTTACCAAGTATATAGATGCATTAATTAAATAAGAGATATTGTGATATCACAACATAATCCTGTCCATCATGGAGCAAGCTTCAACTTCACCTGCAACTAACAACGTATAAGAGGGGTTGAGCAAAGCGGTAACATAGCCAAGCAACGGTTTGCTAGGAAGGGTGAAAAGGTTAGAGGCTGACATGGCAATTTGGGAGGTTTGATAAACAGGTGATAGGTAGCGCAGCATAGCGATAGAACGAAGCAACTAGCAAGCAAAGATAGAAGTAATATCGAGGGTAATGGTCATCTTGCCTGAGATCCCGCAAGGAAGAAGAACGAGTCCATGAAGAAGAAAACGGACGTAGTCGAACGAATCCTCACAACTCCGGAACGAAACCGAAGCTAACGAGAGAAGCAAATCGGAAAGAACCAAACAATATAGTAAACACACAAGCATAATCATGGCATGATGCACAATCAAGTATGATGCATGTCCGGTTTAATGAGGCATGGCATGGCAATATGCACAAACAACACTACAAGTTAAGTGGACCTCAATATGCAACGAGTTGCGTATTGACGAAACACCACATCAATTATTTAGTTCTCTCTTGTTTAAGATACTCAACAATATTAAATATTATTAAACATGGCAAGGGGTGAAGCATAATAAAACTACCTAGCTAGGCAATTAAAAAGAGGCCAAAAATAACAAACAACAATTCTGAAAAATCCCCACATGTCATTTAGCAATTAAAAGCAACAACAAATTTTAAGCATTTAAATGTTGTTAACATGATGCGGATGACATAATCAAGGTTTATGCAATTTTATGAAAATGTTGACATGAGCATGACATGAAGCATTTGGCCGCCATGGCGGAACGAAAAGGGTGCCACGACAACGAATCCGAAAATGATGCCACAACAACAAATCGGTTCCGATAGCTCACGGAGATACCGGTGCAAAAGGTAGTGTGACGGGAGCGTGTCATGCAAGGATGGTGGGGTGATCCCGGCTACCGGGTTCCCACGGGTCAATGGCATGGGAAACGAGGAACATGCAAAGACAACTCGGACACGGTGCAAACATGAGCATCTCATGCATCGTAAACATTCGTTCTCGGAAGGGCATCTCAGCAGTTATACCTTCGAAGCGTGCATTTTGGAGCGAATCGAGTTTGTAGTGGAAGTAGTCGTTCACGAGTCATCGTGGGAAGAAGTGGCACACGTGGCGGCATAGTGGAAGTAGTGGTACACGTTCCTTTTCGGAGAGGTACTTGAAGAATCCAACGTCTTCGGGGCGACGGTAGTGGTACATGCGACGTCGGGGTACTTGTCGGTCCGGTCTTGGCGGTGTAGATGTACACGTTGTCGGGGTACTTGTCGCATCATCGGGTGTAGTTGTACATGAGGGTCTTGACAAATCCGAAGGGTACTTGACGGGTCTGGTCTTGGCGTCCCAATGAGGATCACAGATGTATGGGGTGCAAGTTATGCCAAGGTGGAATTTGGCAGCGAGCATGGAGGCTTCGGGGCTACGTCTTGGCGATCCAACGACAATATGGCCTCAAGGTTGCACAGCCAAGTCGAGCAGCGGCACGACACAACATCACGCAGAGCCATGGCAGCACGGTGCATCCCAAATGGCGAGCTCGGGGTGCTCGAGCCCGTGCGGCAAGGCGATGAGGATGAGGCACGTCAGGGCAGCAGTGCGGAAGGTGCATAGGCGAGGATGACGCAGAGAGGTGGCCGGGGTGCCTTGGTGCAACGGAGGCGGAGTAGAGGAGGGCAGCGGCGGCGCGCTTGCTGGATGGAGCAGGGGCGGTGAAGTGGAGCAGAGCAGCAGCGCTTGTGCTCAGCGGCGGGGCGGCGAATTCGTGGTGTAGACGGAAGCAGAGGGCGACACGAGGCAGGGGGCGCCGGAGTTGGCCTCCAGTGGCGGCGCAGGAGGCCCGGCGCGGCGTCCTGGCGAGGCAACAGCGCGGAGTAGGGCCGACGAGGGGGCGTGATGGAGCTCAATGGGCGTGCCCCGGCGGAGATGCTTGAGCGGGCGCGGACGCGAAGGAGAGGAAGGAGCGGTCGTCGACCTGCTGGGCTCCGGTGGCGCGGTTCAACGAGGACGAGGTGGAGGTCGGGTGCTGGCGCACGGAGGGAGATGGGGATCAAGCGCGAGGAGAGGGAGAGGGGGCCGGGTGCTGGCGGCGCTGGAGGGAAGGAGATGGGGATCGGGAGAGGGCGTGGTGAGGGGCTAGGGTTAGATGGAGCTCGAGCTGGGCTGCAGATGGGGCATGATGCAAATGGGCCGGCCTAGTTGTAGGGCTACAAGGCTGTGCAGGCTCCTCTCTCTCTCATTCTAAAGAAAATAAAAAAACAGAGATAAGAAAGAAAAGAAAGGGAGGTTAGGGGAAGAAGTTGAGTAGGAGGACAATTTTCCTGGACTCATAAAAATGTGCTCGTTCCAAGAAAAATGGAGTGGACAAGATTGCAAGGTTTACATTTGAATTTAATTCAAATGGTTTGAACAAGGAGTAGGAATCCGAAGTTTCCGAAAATGTTGAACATTTAGGAAGAGCCTCGATAAAACAATAAAAGAATAAGAGGAAAAGTCGGAGACCAAGAATTGAGATAACAAAGGCATTGAGATTTATTTGCAAGTGTGTCAAAGGTAATTCCACATCCATGGAATACTTTATAATAGCTCCCTCATATTGGGAGGATATGTTATAAAGAGAAGTCACCCTTCCCTTGATTTAAATAGATGAACCATCTATGCAATTTATTAGTTGAGTTGAGATGCAAAGATTAATGACATGATGGCATGATGACATGATGCAATGCAAAAATAAAATAGCAAGCACAAAAGAAACACACGGCGAAACTCGGAATAGCTAGAAGTCTTCTGGAGTGTCGGTCACGGGGCGTTACAACACTCCACCACTACAAGAGGATCTCGTCCCGAGATCTAGGATGGCACCGGAGAAAAACAGAAGAGGAAGAGGTAAAATAAAGTTGCTTCTTTGACAAAAGAGTGAAACCATGAACCTTGAGAGATTGAACAAACTAAAAGAGAGAATACAAGGGAGATGAATGAGATTGAAAACACTCCATTAGACAAGAGGAACAAGCAACATTAGAACTTGAAGGTTGCAAAGACATGAATCGAGAGTTTAATGGACAAGATAGAATTCAAAACCACTCCGGTTAAACAAGATGAGAGAGGAAGAATTCGGGCAGCACTCCGGTTGAATATGGAAGGAATAGAACATGAACTTGAGAAGATGGGATGATACTTGATGAAATCAATAACACACTGCCTCCATAACTATTTAAAGAATGGCACAATGGGTAAGAAGGATTTCAGACAGCACTCAGGTTGAAAAGAGAGGCAAAACTTGATAAGATGAAAGAACTTGAAAAGATGACACAACACTCTGGTTAAATGGACAAGCACGAAAAGAACACGATCCTCACAATTCGTGGTGATGAGTGAAGAGAGCAACATCACAATGCCTCCGGAAGAAAGAATAGAAGATAGATCGTTGGGATAAAGGGACGGAGAAGAAAATGACAACTTTTGCAAAAAAATGAACTTGGAAAGCACCCTTCTAAGAAGGTTATAACAGAGTTGTTGGAAACCAACAACGAAACGAATAAGCTTGTAGTGGGCTTATGGAAAACATCTCAAAATTATGAGGTGACAACCGGCCACTAACGGAAACAATTGCTTGCTTGAGATCAACGAAGAGATGAAAACTGCTTTCACCGAGAGGATAGGAGAAAACTTGGATCATTGATAAGCACCATAATAGCAACATTCCTTAGGGAAGGCTTTAGGTGAAATATGACACAAGATAACTCCAACAAAGAGATTGATGGATTTAAAATACCTCAATCTTGACAACTTGAATCACCAAGGGAAATTGTCAAGAGTGACATAACACCACCTCAAAAGATAAGATAGAAAGAATTGCACTTCGGAATGCAAGATGAACAATGCTTGAACGCCTCAAAACAAAACATGTGTTGAACACCATGTTTAATTTTGAGTAAAGCTTGGCGGGTCATAACTTCAAGAGAAATCTTGAAGAACAATTCGAGATTGAAAGGAATCCTTGACGAACCATCATGTAGAGCCTCCATGAAGAACTCCGGTAATAAAAGGATGATAAAAAGAAAGAGAAGTTGAAAACACAATGTGAAGCCTTGCGATGATTTAGAAGGAGCTTCGCAACGAGATAATGCGGAAAACTTGGAACTCCGGAAGAAGGATGAACAACAAGAAGCCAAGAATTTATTCCTCCTGAACAAACTCCGAAGGAAAGGATTAATCACTTGGATGAAACAAGAATAAGAATTATGTTATGCGTATCCTTCACCAATTTAAATTGGTGAGAAGCATTGGATTTTCATACTACTTATTCGCCTAGAAAGGATAAAGAGAGATATAGCGTAAACTTGAGAAGGTATAGATGGAACCACGGGTGGGGTTTGGAAACAACGAATAATTTGATATGATAACGAAGGAAGTGAAATCTTGAATGAACCACCGCAAGAATTGAAAATGAAAGTAGCAAAGGCACAATTCACCGGAAAGAATGGGAAAAAGAACGAAGATACTTGACAGAATTTAGATACATGAGAACGAATAGATCAGGAGCTGAATAGAGGATACTTGAACGATGCACCGGAAAATTCAAGACCGGGAGTTGAAAGCTAGAATGAATAATTCTGAGATGATGGGCTCCGGAGAATCAAACTGAAAGACACCTGAATTGCTCCGGATGGGTATGGAAGGAATTCTCACAATCGAAAACAATTATGAGAGGAAGGCATCAAGCTAGAACCATGAATCTTGAAGAGAATGGAGAAAGATTTGAGAGAAACTCTTCTTTGATCTTCAAATGCAAAGAATGGCGATGAGAAACAACACCACGAATTGTTGAGATACTCCGGGAGAATGAAAAACAAAGAGGTTGAGCCAACAATGAGAAATAATTTGAAATTGATCTTGGAAAACATCTGACTAATGAAATCCATTCTTATGTCAAACTTCGAAAAGAATTTGGGAATAGCTCTGGGAAAAATTAGAAGAGTCCTATAAGATCCTGGGAGAAGGAATATCCTTCATTGACCGTGAGAGTTTGTGATGGGCTAAGTTGGGACACCCCTATAGGGTATAAACTTTCGAGAGTCGTGCCCACGGTTATGTGGCAGATGGGAATTTGTTAATCTCCGGTTGTAGAGAACTTGACACTTGACTTAATTAAAACGCATCAACCGCATGTGTAGCCGTGATGGTCTCTTTTCGGCGGAGTCCGGGAAGTGAACACGGTTTTGGGTTATGTTTGACGTAAGTAGTTTTAGGATCACTTCTGGATCACTTCTAGCTTCTCGACCGTTCCGTTTGCTTCAATTCTCGCTCTTATTTGCGTATGTTAGCCACCATATTTTCTTAGTGCTTGCTGCAACTCCACTTCATTACCACTTCCTACCCATAAGCTTAAATAGTCTTGATCTCGCGGGTTTTGAGATTGCTGAGTCCTCGTGACTCACCAGATACTATCACAACAGTTGCAGGTGCCGATGATGCCAGTGGAGGTGATGCAACCGAGCTCAGTTGGGAGCTCAACGAAGATCTTGGTCGTTACTCTGTTTCGTTTCATGTTGATCAGCAGTGGAGCCCAGTTGGGACGATCGGGGATCTGACAATTGGTTTATCTTCTTTCCTTTTGGCTTCGTCCGTAGTCGTACTATGTGTTTACTATGAATGATGTATGAATTATATGTTCATTGTGTGAAGTGGCGATTGTAAGCCAACTCTTTATCCCATTCTTGTTCATTACATGGGATTGTGTGAAGATGACCCTTCTTGCGACAAAACCACAATGCGGTTATGCCTCTAAGTCGTGCTTCGACACGTGGGAGATATAGCCGCATCGTGGGTGTTACAGGAGGGTCGAGCAGGAGGAGACTCGAAGTCCAAATTCCTCAGTCGACACCGGCACCTGAGACGATGGCTCGGACCAACATCATGTTTGCTGACCCGTTAACGACTGATCGTCCGTCGGGGTCGACTGCACAGACGCCTACTGCACTGGTGCAACTCCACTCGTCTGACCCGGCCACTACTTTTTCCCCTCTGGAGCCATCTCTCTTTGCTACATATCAAACTCCGGAGGACTCTACGAGTGCCGCTAGGGAAGCTCTTCGCCAGGCGAATCTTGTCATGGAGCAGGTGAAAGTGATGCATCAAGCTAGACAGATAGCCTACAATGCCAGCACCGCTCTTCAGACTAATGTCCAGGTCAGTAAACTTCCGACTGAACTTTTGAACGTTGCTCTATATCTGATCACCCACTGGGTGTTCTCCTGTTTGGAACTTGAGTAATCTCTGATTTTGCATTTTCCGAATCATTGGGGGCACGTCGAGTGCACCCACTGGGTGTAGTCCCCGAGACCACGGTCGGCTGCTGGCAGTCGACTAAGGTCTGATGAGAGTTGATCATTCTGTCCCTTCGCTCTTTTTTTGAACTCTTTGCTGAGTACTGATCCGATCTAGTGGGGGCACGCTTAGTGCACCCACTGGGTGTAGTCCCAAGACTATTGTTGAATGTTTGATTCGGCAGTAGTCTTAGAGTAAATCTTTTCCTTCACTGTATGTGTCGACTGACATGTCTGTCGTTCTGGCTGCAGAGGTCTTGTGATCTTGGAGCTCGGCTCACTGACTTGAAGAACAAGCATATCAGTGTTGAACTTGACCTCGAACTTGCGAAGAAGAACCTGAAGAAAGCTCAAGAAGAAACAGCCATCATGGGAGGTAATCACTCGACCACCTCGTCTACTTTGTAGCTTTATGCTTGGCGTTGGCTTTTCTTTCAGTCTATTTGAACCGAGTGAATTCACACAAGCAGATGTGCATAGTGGAAATCGCCAACTTCAGTCTCGTCTGAAGAGTGTCATTTCTTTAGAGAGGATGAAGGAAGCTCTGGAGCAGAAGGATCTGGACCTGGCAGCTGCTCAAAAGGAAGCACGCGAGAAGACGAAGCTTGCGAACGAGAAGCTGGCTTCAGTCAGCAAGTTGGAGGATGAAAACGCAACATTGAAGACGGCTATCTCGGACGCCAATCATGAAGTCGAGCAGCTGAAGAAGGACAAGGAGAGTTTGACCGTTGAAGTCGAGGGCCTCAAGACCAAGGCCGGCAAGATAGATTCTCATTTGGAACAACTCGCGGCAAAGCTTGTCCTGAAGCTGGAAGGTATGTCTACTTAGTTAGATAACAGTCGTCGACTGGGATTTGCAATACTGTCGACTCATTCATCAGAACTCTGTCGGGACTTCGAGGCTAAAACCAGACGGGTCGAGACAGGTCTTGACCCTATCAACTAGCCCATGAAAGATGAAGTCGCGATGAACTTGCTTCGGCTGGAATCGCGCTTGGACGGTGCAGTCGACTATCTGGCTCGGCTGAAGGCGGCGATGGTCCGAGTGAACGCTGAACTCTGGCCTCAAGCGAAGATGTCCCAAGACCTCGAGTCTTTGATGACTCGGCTAAATCAGATCGTAGACCAAGTGCAAGAGTGGAAGAAATCTTCTGCCCACTGCGGTGCTGACGTCGCCTTGACTTTGGTCCAAGTGCATTGCAAGGAAGCAAGGGAAGACAAGCTGGAAGCTCTCAAAGTGGCGAACACCAAGAGGCATTCCTTCTAGGACTTCATGGACACCTTCCTCTAGGCAGCCACTCGGATCACCGACAACATCGATCTTGATAGCTTCTGCGACCCGGCCAGTCCTTCCCTCGCTGATGACAAAAAAAACATTCTGCCACCGCTTTTATTTTCCTCGGATGCCGAGTGGATTAGTAATCGTTAAAACTTCTTCGGGCCTAACGCCCGAGCACTTTATTTTACGGTTTAAGAAACTTCGGATTTATCACCTCACATATTGCGTCTGTCTTCGAATCAAATTCGCCTTTCCCACGAATTATTGTCTATTTGCTTAATGCAGCTTCCGGAGAAGAATGGCCAGTCGACCGGTCCGGTGATCCTCAAGTAGCATCGATCAGCTCATCAGCAAGGCACTCAGCAATGGTCTTGACGTTCCAGTCGACCGGTTGGGTGATACTCGAGTAGCATTGATCAGCTCATCAGCAAGGCACTCAGCAATGGTCTTGACGTTCCAGTCGACCGGTTGGGTGATACTCGAGTAGCATTGATCAGCTCATCAGCAAGGCACTCAGCAATGGTCTTGACGTTCTAGTCGACCGGTCGGGTGACTCTTGAGTAGCATTGATCAGCTCATCAGCAAGGCACTCAGCAATGGACTTGACGTTCCAGTCGACCGGTCGGGTGATCCTTAGTAGCATTGATTAGCTCATCAGCAAGGCACATTCCAGTCGACCGGCTGGGTAAGGTTTTCAGAACTTAGGCGAGTGTTGGGCCATAGCTAAGCCTCCGAGTGAGAGGATTGCTCATCGCTTGGTAGGATTTTTTCAAACTTAGGCGAGTACGAGACTGCAGGTAAGCCCCCGAGCGGGAGGATCGCTCTCCACTCGGTAGGATTTTTTTTCAAACTTAGGCGAGTATGAGACTGCAGCTAAGCCCCCGAGCGTGAGGATCGCTCTCCACTCGGTAGGATTTTTTTCAAACTTAGGCGAGTACGAGACTGCAGCTAAGCCCCCGAGCGGGAGGATCGCTCTCCACTCGGTAGGATTTTTTTCAAACTTAGGCGAGTACGAGACTGCAGCTAAGCCCCCAAGCGGGAGGATTGCTCCCCACTCTATAGGATTTTTTTCAAACTTAGGCGAGTATGAGACTGCAGCTAAGCCCCCGAGCGGGAGGATCGCTCTCCACTCGGTAGGATTTTTAACACTTGGGCAAGCACTGAGCTGCAGCTAGGCCCCCGAGTGAGAGGCAGACTCATCACTCGGCAGGGTTTTTTAATACTTAGGCGAGCACTGAGCTACAGCTAAGGCCCCGAGTGAGAGGCGGACTCATCACTCGGTAGGATTTTTAATACTTAGGCGAGCACTAGGCTGCAGCTAAGCCCCCGAGTGAGAGGAAGACTCATCACTCGGTAGGATTTTTAATACTTAGGCGAGCACTGAGCTGCAACTAAGCCCCCGAGTGAGAGGCAAACTCATTACTCGGTAGGATTTTTTAATACTTAGGCGAGCAATGAGCTACATCTAAGCCCCCGAGTGAGAGGCAGACTCATCACTCGGTAGCATTTTTTAACACTTAGGTGAGCACTTGCCTGCAGCTAAGCCCCTGAGTGAGAGGCAGACTCATCACTCGGTAGGATTTTTTAACACTTAGGCGAGCACTGGGCTGCAGCTAAGCCCCCAAGTGAGAGGCAGACTCATCACTCGGTAGGATTTTTAATACTTAGGGAGCACTCAGCTGCAACTAAGCCCCCGAGTGAGAGGCGGACTCATCACTCGGTAGGATTTTTATCGATTTTCTTCAAGAGAAGCAGATTCGTAGCTAAGGTAATGTACACAAAAGAAACAAACAACAACCATTCAGAAGGAGTAAATTATGTCTTTTGATAGTTAAACTAAAAGGTATTCCTTATTACATCTGACCGGTCTAAAACATCTAAGAATAGAAAGGGCGGAGCAGATCCGCATTCCACGCGCGCGGCTCATCTTTGTTGCGTTCGATGTTGAAGAGGCGGTATGCTCCATTGTGGAGCACCTTGGTGATGACGAAAGGGCCTTCCCAAGCGGGGGCGAGCTTGTGTGGCTTTTAATGATCCACTCGGAGGACCAAGTCTCCCTCGTGGAATGCACGACCCCTTACGTTCTTGGCATGGAATCGACGTAAGTCTTGCTGATAAATGGTCGACCGGATCAAGGCCATCTCTCTTTCCTCCTCCAAGAGGTCGACCGCATCTTGTCTAGCTTGCTCTACCTCTTCTTCTGAGAAGAGTTCGACTCGGGGAGCGTTGTGGAGCAAATCGCTCGGCAAAACGGCTTTGGCTTCATCGACTAGAAAGAATGGTGTCCGTCCAGTCGACCGATTGGGGGTTGTCCTTAGTCCTCAAAGCACCGATGGAAGTTCATCGACACAAGCCCCTGCCGCATGCTTGAGGTCACGCATTAATCGAGGCTTCAGTCCTTTGAGAATCAATCCATTCGCTTGTTCCGCCTGTCCATTCGACTGGGGATGAGCGACTGAAGCGTAATCGACCCTCGTGCCTTGGGAGGCGCAAAAAGCTTTGAACTCTTCCGAATCGAAGTTTGAGCCGTTATCCGTGATGATGCTGTGTGGGACGCCATATTTGAATATAAGCTCCCTAATGAAACTCACGGCTGTGCTTGCTTCAAGGCTCTTGATGGGCTTGGCTTCGATCCATTTTGTGAACTTGTCGACTGCTACCAGCACATGAGTAAATCCACTTCTGCCTGTCCTCAAAGGTCCAACCATCTCCAGTCCCCAAACGGCGAAAGGCCAGACGAGTGGAATAGTCTTCAGAGCTGATGCAGGTTTGTGGGACATGTTGGAATAGAATTGACATCCTTCACACTTGTCCACTATTTCCTTCGCCATCTCGTTGGCGTGTGGCCAGTAAAACCCGGCTCGGTATGCTTTGGCTATGATGGTCCGAGAGGACGCATGGTGACCACAGGTCCCCGAGTGAATATCGTTGATGATCATTCGGCCTTCTTCTAGCGTGATGCACTTCTGGCAGGCTCCAGTTACACTTTCCCTGAACAACTGTCCCCTTATCACAGTGAAGGCCTTAGACCGTCGGACGATCTGTCGAGCCTCTTCTTCATCCTCTGGGAGTTCCTTCCTATGGATGTATGCAATGTATGGCACTATCCAGTCAGGCGTAATGACCAAAACCTCCATGATTAAGTCGACCACGGCCAGGACTTCGACTTCAGTCGGATCCGTGGCACTCTTGGGCTGTGGTGACTCTTCGGTGAAAGGGTCTTCCTGAACCGAAGGTGAATGGATATGTTCCAGAAACACATTTTGGGGAATAGCTTCTCTCTTGGAACCTATCTTGGCCAGCTCATCTGCAGCCTGATTTTTCAGTCGGGGCACATGGTGGAGCTCCAAACCTTCAAACCTCTTCTCCAGCTTTCTCACTGCATTGCAATAACCTGTCATGGCTGGACTCCTGACATCCCACTCCTTCATCACTTGATTAACCACCAAATCTGAGTCGCCGTAGACCATAAGACGATGGACGCCGAGTGAGATGGCCATACGCAACCCGTATAGAAGTGCTTCATATTCGGCTTCGTTATTGGAGGAATCAAAATGAATCTGGAGAACATAACTAAGCCTGTCTCCGCGAGGGGATACCAAAACTACCCCAGCACCTGAACCATTCAGCATCTTGGAGCCATCAAAAAACATAGTCCAATGCTTTGAGTGAACCTGAGTCGGCAATTGCTGCTCAATCCACTCGGCCAGAAAATCTGCAATTGCTTGGGACTTGATGGCCTTCTTTGCCTCGAACTTGATATCCAAAGGAAGGAGTTCAATCGCCCATTTGGCCACTCAACCAGTTGCATCTCTGTTGTTCAGAATTTCGGATAGTGGCGCATCGCTGACGGCTATAATGGAGTGGTCAGAGAAGTAATGCGCAACCTTCTTCATGGTCATGTATATTCCATAGACAAGCTTCTGATAATGCGGGTATCGCTGCTTGGACGGAGTCAAAACTTCAGAGAGATAATAGACTGGGCATTGAACCTTGTAGGCTTTTCCTTCTTCCTCCCGTTCGACCGTGAGTACTGTACTGACAACTTGTCAAGTGGCTGCAATGTAGAGCAGTAAAGGCTCTTTGCTGATTGGCGCAGCGAGCACCGGCTGGGTGGAAAGCAGGGTTTTGAGCTCTGCAAACACTGCTTCAGCTTCATCGGTCCACTTGAACTTATCAGACTTCTTCATCAATCAGTAAAGAGGAAAAGCCTTTTCACCGAGATGAGAAATGAATTGACTCAAGGCGGCCAAACAACCAGTCAGCTTCTGAACATCATGCACTCGCACGGGGCATTTCATTTGGAGGATGGTATCAACTTCCTCTGGATTAGTGTCGATCCCTCGTTCGGAAATGAGAAAACCGAGTAACTTTCCCCCTGGAACTCCGAACGTGCATTTTCACGGATTAAGCTTGATATCGTACCTTCTCAGGTTGGCAAAGGTTTCTACAAGGTCAGTCAATAGGTCGGAACCTTTGCGAGACTTGACCACGATGTCATCCATGTATGCTTCCACATTCTGACTGATTTGAGTGAGCAGGCACTTCTGAATCATTCTCATGAATGTGGCTCCGACATTTTTCAAACCAAAAGGCATGGTGACATAGCAAAAGCACCCGAATGGGGTGATGAAGGTTGTTTTTATTTCATCGGGACCATATAGTCAGATCTGGTGGTATCCGGAATACGCATCTAAGAAAGACAAGCGCTCACATCCCGCAGTCGAGTCAACAATCTGATCGATGCGAGGGAGAGGGAAGTGATCTTTCGGGCAGGCCTGATTGATATGCTTGAAGTCAATGCACATACGAAGTGAATTATCCTTCTTAGGAACCATGACTACATTGGCTAACCACTCGGAGTGGTAGATTTCATGGATGAACTCTGCTGCCAACAGTCGAGCCACTTCTTCGCCAATTGCCTTCCTCTTCTGCACGGCGGACCGCCAAAGGTGTTCTTTGATGGGTTTTATTTTGGGGTCGACATGCAAACGGTGTTCGGCCAGTCCCCTGGGCACACCAGGCATTTCAGAAAGTTTCCATGCAAAGATGTCCCAGTTCTCACGGAGGAACTGGACGAGCGCTTCTTCCTATTTGTTGTCGAGTGTTGTTGATATGTGAGTCGGCGCAGCATTGGGATCCGTCGGGTGAACGTGAACTGGCTTCGTCTCACCAGTCGATTGGAATGCAGAATATGTGACAGGTTTCTTGGCTCTAAGCAAATCACTCGGATCTGTGTTCTTCTGATATTCTTGGAATTCGACTACTGCCATTTGTTCATCGGCGATCTTGGAGCCTTTCTGGAAACACTCCTCAACCTTATGACGATTGCCCGTAACAGTGATCACGCCTTTGGGGCCAGGCATCTTCAGTTTGAGGTACACATAACATGGTCGAGCCATAAAGTGCGCATAAGCTGGCCTGCCCAAAATAGCATGATAGGCACTCTGGAAATCCACGACTTTAAATGTCAACTTCTCCTTACGGTAATGCTTTGAATCACCGAAAACCACATTGAGGGAGATCTGGCCGAGTGATTCAGCTTTCTTCCCAGGAATAACATCATGGAAACTCATATTACTCTCGTTAAGCTTGGACATCGGAATGCCCATCCCTTTCAAGGTCTCAGCATAGAGGATGTTCAGAGCACTGCCACCGTCCATCAGTACTTTGGTCAGTCGAGTGCCTCCAACCACGGGGTCGACTACCAGAGCTTGCCTCCCGGGGGTGGCCACGCGAGCAGGGTGATCAGACTGGTCGAACATAATGGCTGTCTGAAACCATCTAAGGTAGGTGGTCGTCGCCGTCGGAGCGACCATGTTCACCTCCCTGTTGATGACCTTCAATCGACTCTTGCTTTCAACGTCAGCAAATATCATCAGAGTGGAATTGACTTTGGAATAACCATCGTCTTCCTCATCATCCCCCCCTTGATCTGACCCCTTCTCCTTCTCATTGGGTTGCTTCTCTCGGAACTGCTGGATGAGGAGTCGACACTGCCGGGTCGTATGCTTCGGGTAAATCAGATTACCTTCTTCATCTTTCTTCATGTGGATGTGGCATGGCAAATCCAGCACATCATTTCCCTCCTTATCCTTCACCTTCTTAGGGGGCCAGGGCCCCTTAGGTTTTCCCTTAAACTTTCCTTGATTCACTACCGCAATCTCTCCGGGAGCTGCTGGCTCGGCCTTGCGTTTCTGCTTCCGACTGGAATTACCCCACCGGCCTATTGGCCGACTGGTTTGCTCTTCCCGCTACGGAGTCATCTTCTTCTTCTCCATTAGTGTATAGGGTGGCTATCTTCATCATTCGGGCTAGAGTCATATCTCCAGTCCGACCGAATTTCAAGACGAACAACCTATATTTGACGCCTTCCTTAAAGGCGCACACGGCTTGATGCTCTGAAACATTCTCAACAGTGTGATGCAAAGTGGACCATCTCTGGATGAATTCCCTCAAAGTCTCATTCGGCTTCTACACGCAGTGCTGTAGCTCGGGCAATCCTCCGGGTCGCTTGCACGTGCCCTTGAAAGTTCTCACGAACACACGGGACAACTCTTCCCAACTGTGAATACTGCCCAGAGCCAACTGAGTCAGCCATGCTCTGGCCGACCCTTCCAACATGAGTGGGAGATGCTTCATAGCAATCTCGTCGTTACGGCCTCCGATCTGCACAGCCACTCGGTAATCTTCAAGCCAAGTTTCAGGCTTAGATTCATCGGTAAATTTACTGACTCCAGATGCCAGCCTGAGTTAGGAGGTATCACTGCCACCCTGATAGCCCTGCTGAAACACTCGGGACCAGAAACATGCACTCGGCTGCTGCTTGGACGATCTCTGCCATGGTCTTCCCTATGTGCTCTGTTCCAGTCGACCAGGCCTTGAATGAGGATAGATCTCGCGTCAAAGCCCGGTTCTCTTGGGCCGACAGAATTCCTGCGCTGACCACTGTGACGGCGTCTATCATCGTTCTGCCGAGGCACATATGATGCGCTCCTCGGAGGAGGCGTGGGTCCCCGACGACGATTGTCATGGTCGAGTGGAAGATCATACTGCCCACGGCCTTCATGCCGCGGAGGCGATCTCGGGCTGTGGGCTGACTGAACCGTGTCCGCTGCAACGGATCTGCTATGAATCCTATTCCGCGACTGAGATACTGTTGTATTCTGCTCTCCTGCTGCCCTGAGCAAGGCTCGGATCTGCATCAGCCCTCTGCTAGCTTCTGACTGGGAGGGTTGGATCGACTCTGCTATCCGGGCTACAACTGTGAGATTCTGAATCGGAATGCGGTATACCTTAGGTGGGGGCGGGAAAAGCTGTCGTCGACTGGATTCATGGATCCGTTCCTGGGCGTGCTCGTCGAGAGCGCGCTGAAGGTTGTCCAGTCGAGTGCGCTCAGCCAAGTTGGCTAGGCGCACCTTCTCTAAGGCCCGAGCTTTGGGGCTTTATCCAATGATGGGCGTATGGAGTGCATCCATGTTGCGGCGTCGAAGGTCCTCCCTCTGCTGCGAAGAGAGGGGCTCGGGTCGGTACTCCTCATGGATGTGTGACGGATTACCGCCTCCATCTCTGTTGCCCTCGCGACGGAACCCAGGAGGGCTGTGAGGGCCATCGACCATCAGGACTTTGGCCGCAGGATCGCTGCTACCACACTCGGATGCAGTCTCCATGGAGCCAGTCGACAGATCGAACATGCCGTGGAGGGTTTCGTCGGGCTCAATTTTCGTGACCTGATGGGTGGTCAAGTGCCGAGCCACCACGTGTTTCACCCAGTGCTGGAGCCGTGATCCACCGGATCGCTTACAGCGGCGAACAGCGGGGAGAGAAGACATCGTCGGAGCCGACTGATACTGAGTCGACGGCTGCCGGAGAAGGACGCCGTGAACGCACGCGCGAAAGTGCGTCGCCCCTCAAACGGGGAGAGCCTTGATGTCGAGCGGAGCTTCCTGAAGCCATGCCGAGTCGTCGAAGACGAAAATGAGTGCGCCGAGACGGATCTTGCGGCCCTGAACCATCTCGCCGTCGGAAACCATGATGATGGTCGGAAAAACTTGCAACTTCACCGATAAGTTGCTAAGAGACCTGCCCCAATGTGGGCGCCAACTGTTGTGGTTCTAAGTATGACAGTAGAAAGGGGGGCAGGTATGGAGAGGCAAGATCTTAGCTATGATGAAGATGTACACACGGTGTTTACGAGTTCAGGCCCTTCTCGGAGGAAGTAATAGCCCTACGTCTCGGTACCCGAAGGCGGTCGATTGGATTGTATGCGTTGGATTACAGACGGTGCGAACCCTTGTGCCAGAGGAGGGGGTGGCTTATATAGAGTGCGCCAGGACCCCTGCCCGCCTCCATTACAAGGGAACTAATGTACATAAAGTAGGGGCGTTACTGGTAACGCCAGCATTAAGTACTCTTAATGCTCATGAAGACTAAGGAATAAATATCTGGTCATTGTGTGCTCTTCTGACTACTGGTCTTCGATATGGTCAAGTGATCTTCCTTGTGGTCAAGTGACGATAGGCAACGACCGTCGAGTGATGTGAACGTCGAGTGGATTGCACTCGACGTATGAGACTGGTGCTCTTCTGTTGACTCTTGGTCTTTTCATCTTCCAGGGTAGGGACCTTGGGTAGGACGTATGGGTCGAGCCTATGACCCTACCCCGGGTCTGTATCCTCGTTAGACCCTACTCCAAGAAGCAGAAGAGTCGGTCATGAGGGTGGGGGGCGCGCCCCCTGCCTCGTGGCCCCTCTGTTGCTCCACCAACGTACTCCTTCCTCCTATATATACCTACGTACCCCCGACAGATCAAATAGGGAGCCAAAAACCTAATTTCACCGCCAGTACTTTCTGTATCCATCAGATCCCATCTTGGGGCCTGTTCCGGAGCTCCGGCGGAGGGGGCATCTACCAGAGAGGGCTTCTACATCAACACCATAGCCCCTCCGATGAAGTGTGAGTAGTTTACTTCAGACCTTCAGGTCCATAGCTAGTAGCTAGATGGCTTCTTCTCTCTTTTTGGATCTCAATACAATGTTCTCCCCCTCTGTTGTGGAGATCTATTCGATGTAATCTTATTTTTGCGGTGTGTTTGTTGAGATCGATGAATTGTGGGTTTATGATCCAGCTTATCTATGAATAATATTTGAATCTTCTCTGAATTCTTTTATGTATGATTGAATTATCTTTGCAAGTCTCTTCGAATTATCCTTTTGGTTTGGCCAACTAGATTGGTAGTTCTTGCAATGGGAGAAGTGTTTAGTTTTGGGTTCAATCTTGCGGTGTCCTTTCCCAGTGACAGAAGGGGCAGCAAGGCACGTATTGTATTATTGCCATCGAGGATAACAAGATGGTTTTTTTATCATATTGCATGAATTTATCCCTCTACATCATGTCATCTTGCTTAAGGCGTTACTCTATTTTTAACTTAATACTCTAGATGCATGCTGGATAGCGGTCGATGAGTGGAGTAATAGTAGTAGATGCAGAATCATTTTGATCTACTTGTCTTGGACGTGATGCCTATATACATGATCATACCTAGATATACTCATAACTATGCTCAATTCTGTCAATTGCTCAACAGTAATTTGTTCACCCATTGTAGACTATATATGCTCTTGAGAGAAGCCACTAGTGAAACCTATGGCCCCCGGGTCTATTCTCATCATATCAATCTCCATTACTTTATTATTTGCTTTTTACTTTTCCTTTTACTTTTCACTTTGCATCTCTATACCAAAAATACCAAAAATATTATTTATCATCTCTATCAGATCTCACCCTCGTAAGTGACCGTGAAGGGATTGACAACCCCTAATCGCGTTGGTTGCGAGTAGCTATCGTTTTGTGTAGGTACGAGGGACTCGTGCGTGGTCTCCTACTGGATTGATACCTTGGTTCTCAAAAACTGAGGGAAATACTTACGCTACTTTGCTGCATCATCCTCTCCTCTTCGGGGAAATCCAACGCAATGCTCAAGAGGTAGCAGTCCACATACCCTCATAGACCAAAAGTGGAAGCGTTAACTTAACACGGTTGATGTAGTCGGACGTCTTCTCGAATCAACCGATCAAGTACCGAACGTACGACACCTCTGAGTTCTGCACACTTTCAGCTCAATGACGTCCCTCGAACTCTTGATCCAGTAGAGGTATGAAGGAAATGAGTTCCGTAAGCAAGATGGTGTGGTGACGGTGATGGTGATGTGATCCGCGCAGGGCTTCGCCTAAGCACTACGACAATATGATCGGAGAAGTAAATGATGGAGGGGTGCACCGCACACAGCTAAGAAAATTGGTGTGCTTTGGGGTGCCCCCTACCCCCGTATATAAAGGAGGGAGAGGGCAGTCTAGGGCACACCCCCAAAGGGGGGGAGTCCTGCTAGGACTCCCAGTCCAATTCGGACCCCCTTCCTTTCCAGAGGGGGGAAAGGGGAAGGGAGAGAGAGAAGGAGAAGGAAAGGCGGGGCCGCACCCCCTCCCCTAGTCCAATTCGGAATCCCATGGGGAGCACCTCCTGTGGCCTGCCTCCTCCTCTCCCCTATGGCCCATGAGCCCATTAACTTTCCCGGGGGGGGGGGGGGGTTCCGGTAACCCCTTGGTACTCCGAAAAATCCCCAAAACATTCCGGAACCATTGCGGTGTCGGAATATAACCTTCCAATATATCCATCTTTACCTCTTGACCATTTCGAGACTCCTCGTCATGTCCATAATCTCATCCGGGACTCCGAACAACCTTCGGTCACAAAACACATAACTCATATAATACATATCGTCATGGAACATTAAGCGTGCGGACCCTATGGGTTCGAGAACTATGTAGACCTGACTGAGACACCTCTCCGGTCAATAACCAATAGCAGAAACTGGATGCTCATATTGGTTCCCACATATTCTACGAAGATCTTTATCGGTCGAACCGCAATGTCAACATACATTATTCCATTTGTCATTGGTATGTTACTTGCCCGAGATTCGATCGTTGGTATCTTCATACCTAGTTCAATCTCATTACCGGCAAGTCTCTTTACTCATTCATAGTGCATCATCCTGCAACTAACTCATTAGTCACATTGCTTGCAAGGCTTCATATGATGTGCATTACCGAGAGGGGCCAGAGATACCTCTCCGATACTTGGAGTGACAAATCCTAATCTCGATCTATGCCAACCCAAGAAACACCTTTGGAGATACCTGTGGATCATTCTTATAATCACCCAGTTACGTTGTGATGTCTGATAGCACACAAGGCATTCCTCCGGTATCCGGGAGTTGCATAATCTCATAGTCGGAGGAATATATATTTGACACGAAGAAAGCAGTAGCAATAAAACTGAACGATCATTATGCTAAGCTAACGGATGGGTCTTGTCCATCACGTCATTCCACTAATGATGTGAACCCGCTTAGCAAATAACAACTCATGTCCATGGCTAAGAAACTTAACCATCTTTGATCAACGAGCTAGTCTAGTAGAGGCATACTAGGGACACGTAGTTTTGTCTATGTATCCACACATGTATTAAGTTTCCGGTTAATACAATTCTAGCATGAATAATAAATATTTATCATGAATAAGGAAATATAAAATAACAACTTTATTATTGCCTCTAGGGCATATTTCCTTCAATTCACACCACACAAAAAGAGAGCCTTGTCCGATTTTACTATACAAATGTTATTCAAAGCTACGTATGAATCCATGTTATGTCCAATTAAATTTTTTCGCTGTCTATATAACGCATGTAACCTACTCATACCAACATTTTAGTGCATTCCAAATGTCTATAAAATAACAACTTTATTATTGCCTCTAGGGCCTTATTTCCAAATGTGGAGAGGGGTGTGGGTATCTTTTTCCAAAATTGCCATTGTTTCCTTCCTATCCGTCAGATATAAATCAGACGACCTATATTGCAGGATGGCAGGCACACCATCATCACTAACTCTGTTCATATATATAATATATATTATATTATATGTAGTATAACATGTTCATAACCACATCATGCGTATCACCATTCTATATATTCATGCATGCGTCAGTTTAAAACACTATGATAAACTCTTCAAATATCCGAATTCACTTTTTACAATGAATTATGATCTCTATTCGTCTTTTACACCCACACCATCCTCTTATCTTTGTATCTAGCGCTAAATTTCTCTCGTGCATGCACACGCCCGCCTCCCTCTCACCCTCCCTTAGCATTCTCTAGCTCCACGGCACAAATTTGTCATTTCACTTTAGGTCGTTCACACACGGTGTTTGTAGGCCCGCAGCTCCTTCCCTGCACACACCGATGAGATATGCCTCTCTAGCTAGGTGTGCCTACCACAAACACAAGCTTTCCCTCTTCTCTTCTCACCGTCCATATCTCCCTCATGCCCCTCTTTTCATCGATATCATACTCGCACACTCCCCCCCACGATATAGTATGCCTCTCGCACCACCTCCTAGCTACATCCCTCTCTCTCTATCCTTCTCTCCGGGCCTTATTTGCTTCTAACACATACATGCATGTATACCAATCGATATCCCTACATATACCTAGGTTGACTTTAACTATTTTTCCCCAGACATCAATCGACGTACCTCACAAGTTATGTCGCTCCTTTCTCCAAGAAAGGATGATTGATCTTCCTATGTAGTTACGTCTACTTACCGCAGCCATATCGTCCTCCCTCATCATTCATGCATGTCTCTTGACCCATCTCTCACACGCACATGCATATACAGGCAGACATCCCCTCTCTTATTGATATCGCAGGTGTGCCCTCCGTTTGTCTAGCAAGCCTCTCCCACCATTTGTGAGAAGCAACTCCACCACCAACCCCTCTGACAATCTAGCTCTGTCTCTCTCCCAACCTTATTCCTCTCCTACACATATGCATGGATGCCGATCGATCTCCCTCAATACATAAGGTAGGTCTCTCTCCTCATCCACACATATACCAGCCATTGTACCCCTATAGTTAGGTCTCTGCCCCCCCCCCCCACACACACACACTGATAGTCGAGTGTTGTAGGTAGGTATCCAAGCCACAGAGACAAACTGCGCCTGTCCCCTCTCACGTTCCAGTAGGCCAGCCACCCCATATCTTTGATGTGGGCACACACAAAATCAATGGCACTATTTATCAATCGCGCGCGCGCCCACACACACACACACATCATCCCTCTCTTCGATTCTATGGATACCTCACGCTGATGATACCTCCACTCTCTTCTCGTGGATAGCCCCCTATATATATATATGTTATATCCAGGCCTCTGTTTCACACACATTGCATATGTTACATTTTTTGCTTGAAATATCATCGACACATATTCCCTGTCTATCTCTCACGCCCCCCACCCCCACCCCACCCCACACACACACCAATAGTCGAGCGCTGTAGGTAGGTACCCATGCCACAGAGACAAACTGCACATGTCCCCTCTCACGTTCCAGTAGGCTAGCCACCCTATATCTTTGATGTGGGCACACACAAATTCCATGGCACTCTTTATCTATCACGCACACGCACACACACATCATCCCTCTCTTCGATTCTATGGATACCTCACGCCGATGATACCTCCACTATCTTCTCGTAGATCACCCCCTATATATTTTAAATTCTAAATTCTGGAATGTTCTATTAGATAAATAGTTTTGATTTGATTGTTTGATTGTGGTGTGGTTGCTTGTGTGAAATTGAGTGAGATTCGAAACTTTACGGAAGTTAAATGAGAGGCAATAAAAGGACTTTCCCAAACTTTCATTTTTTTGCATTTATGATCTCCAAGAATTCAAATTCATTTCATCACAAAACCCTAGAGAGAAGATGACACAACTTCTTCCATTTAATAAATGAAAAGGATTTTGAAATGATTTGAATTCCATTTGGAACTATTTCAAATTCAGAAACTTTAAGCAACTCAATGATTTTCATGAGAGAAGATAAAAATGACTTGTTCGAAACATATGAAATATGAGTTGAAAGTTTAAAAGAATCAAATTCAAAGTCTCTTTGAAATTATTTTGAATTTGGAGTTATTTGGGTTTTATTCAAATTATTTTTCTCCAAAAATAAAATATATGGAAATTAGGGTAAAATGATTCCTTACATCATAAAATTGGATATAAATAAATTTGAAATCATTTTGGTATTTTTAAAATGATTTTTACTGGGTTTTATTGCACTAGTAGCACTCTTTGATTTATATAAAATTATGTGGATTTTATTTGACATATGGAAAATGTTCATGTCGTAGAAAATCTTTTTCTGAAAATTTTAATATATAATATGCCTATGGAAAAATATATATTATTTTTCTTATTCTGTTTATCTTCTCCGTTTTTATCTAAAAAAACAAAACTAGAAAATGCAACCAATCATTAACTGTCGCCCACGTGCGCATCATAGTAGCAGTGGGTGCCCATCATTTTTATCTCCTATATGGGCCAGGCCCAACCGACCATATTCGTCCCTCACATTTTATTTCTCCATATTTTTTCTTTTTCTCTTTTCAATTGCTCAAAAGAAAAAGAAGAAGAAAAAACTGTAGCGCGTAGTGTACGCGTGCCGGTCGAAGGCCTTTCGGCCCGTACGAGGCATGTTTTCTCTCTTTTCTCTTTTCGTCTAAGTTTAGTCCCACATTGCCTAGTTTTTTACCTACAAGCCTCTTTTCCAGCTATAAATATAGACCCATAGAGCCTCCAAAAAAATCATCCGATTTGGGTAAAATCAATATATTTTGGTTTGACTAGATTCACTAAAGAAAAATATATTTCTCCTCTCCGGCGAAAATTATGGAAGTCGTCTCCTCTCTCTGAAGTCGTCTTTTCTCTACCTTATAAAGGTATCTTCCTTCGTATTTTTTTATATACTTCCATAGCTTATTATGTAGATATTTTTTTCCGTAAAACAGCTTGACCCTGATTTTTCAAATAGCCATAACTTTTTACTCGTTCGTTCAAATTAACCGAAACCACTGCCAATATTTTCGTCTTGATTCCACCTATCTAGTGAATCTATCAAATAAACTTTTTGGAACTTTCAAATTTCGAAATTTGTTTCATACTCAAATTTCTTTTGATCATACTCCCTCCGTTCGGAAATACTTGTCAGAGAAATAGATGAAAATGGATGTATCTGCAACTAAATTGCATCTCGATACATCCATTCCTCCGACAAGTATTTTCGGACGTAGTGAGTATCTTTTTATCCGTACCTCCGTTGTCGATGAAACCAACGCCTAAATCTTCGTAACGATCCCCTCTGTCCAGTAAACCAACTTAAACATATTTTTTGAAAGTTTAAAATGTGATTTCCAACAGTTTTGAATTCAAACTTCTTTTGTTCATAACTTGAGTTTTATAACTCCGATTTAGTTGATTCTTTTTACAAATCGAAGCTCTTGACCTAAAATTTCTGATAAGGCAAAATTCACTTAATTTTGGTACTGTTAGAAATTGTTTTCTGTTGCAAGAGTTATTTGCTTGCTTTTGAATTTTTCCGAATTATTTTCTTCGATTCTTTTTCATGAGTACTTATGTATGCAATTGCTTTACGACAGATTGAACGGAGTGTGACGAATAGAACCATCAGGAGTTATTAGTGTGAATCATCTTCATCAATAGTACAAGGTAAGTTCACACTTTGATCATATTTTTCATACCCAGTTTTTATGCATTAGTCTCAACCCTCAAACATTGCATGAGTAGGTTTGATAACATGTGGGTAATGGGAAGTAGATGATGAGGTAGAACATATTGCCTTGTTTATTATCCAATCTTCGGGAGTTACTTCTATGTTATCCTAGGGATTGCTATGCTATGCTCGTAGACGTGGATTGGGTGAGTGTATCCATGATAGATTGGAGTATTGTTAATTAATGGTTAACTTAAGGTGGCTACTTAAATACACATCTGGGTGGATTGGTTGAGGCACCCTGGAGCACGAAGTGGTTTGCCCGGGCACCTGGAGAACCCAGTGCTTGCCCAAGGGGATCCCGGAGGACCCGTGTGATCACCCTATGGAATGCCACCCAGGCTCAAAGGGATCATAAGATTATTCATGCTGGAAACTTCCATGTGCAGCCACAAGCCAATATGGGCTCTGGCATAGTTAAGTTGCGTGAAGCTCTTGAAGAGGTAGACTAGCAAATGTAGTGGGTTGTAGGTGGTACTGTCTACCCAGAGTAGAGAGTTAATGCTTCAGAAAGGCTGTGTCTCGGTCATCCGTTTCTCAAACACCATGTAGTGCGAGAAATCCAACGGAGGAGATCGAGTCTTGTGGGGAAAAGTGCGCAAACCTCTGCAGAGTGTACAAACAAATCATGGTTAGCCGTGTCCCCGGTTATGGACATCTTGAGTATCTGGTTCTTGGATTATCATGTTGATCTCATCACTTTACTTAATTAATTTGTTGGGCTGTTAAATTTTAATTGGGGATTGAGTTGGAGGAACCTTCTCAATATTTTCAACCAACCTGGTAGTTAAATAAAATATATTCCTTTGTTGTAGGGAAAAATTGGCTTTATGCAAAATTAAACTTAGAGCTTCCACCAGCCAAATATACATGTAGTGATAGCTATTATTCATCATTATCCTATGGTGTGAATTTGCCAGTACATTCAATGTACTAACCTACATGGCTACAACGTCTCATGTTGCAGGAATCTTACAACGAGTAAGTGATACGTTAGGGTTACGATTTCTACACTCAAATTTGCCGTTGGTGTTGATGGAATCCACAACCTTGTTGTTTATTCCGCTTTATGGATTGAGGTAATAGTATTTACGTTACTTATACATGTGATTTACCTCTGTTATAAATCCTCAAGTACTGTGTGTGTCAGCGTACTGATCCAGGGATGACACTTAAGCACAGAGACTTGACCGTCTGAGGTCGGGTCGCTACAAGATGGTATCAGAGCACATGTTAACTGTAGGACGTGACCCTAGAGACTGGCAAGCCCATAGGAAAGATTTTTTCTCTAAAAACTTCAATTTTTCAAAAGGATCTTTTACCTCTCTTCTTTTTCAAGCTTTATCAAATATTCCCTTTTAGTTAGACCATACCCCTTTCCCCTTTTGACCACGCATAGATTCTACTAATGAGACCACTTCAAGGAATACAAGATATCGGAAAACTAAGACCACTTCGGAACAAAGAGGATTTTACCATGCATCTGAATGATGGAAACCACAACAATTCAAGACTCCGAAGACTAGGAGAATTTGAAGGCTTTGAAGAATTTCCAGATTGGTATGAGCTAGGAAGGCTACCCTGATAGAACTTGTCAGACTATATAAGTTGTCAATACCCGAGAATCAAGGTGTGTCAGAGAAACACCGAAACATGGAGCATTAAAACTCGAAGTTTTTGTCAAGGAAAACTCTAAGGAAGGAGATCAACTATGGAATGATAGCTCATGGCAATGACAAGGGAAGAAACACGGCTATCGATGATGCTATCGCCAGCTTATGTTATTGTCACCGTGCTGAGTTAAGCATGCATATGCATGGAAGGATTGGATGGTAGAAGGATGATGGAGCACCCATCAGCAAAAGACAAAGTTTTAACCTTAGCTGGTGTATCACCAGGATTTGGAGTAGTACATGAAGAAGATTAGGGTGGAACTTTAGGAAGCCATATTTGACAAGGGAGCATTTCGGGAAGAACTCAGGACCTAGAAGCTGAAAGTAGCCAAGCTAGAGGAGCAAAACCTCTAGATACCGGAGATTCGTCAGGAACTGAAGGATAGTAGGACCATGGCTCATGCCAAGGAGGTAGAAACCCAGAATTTGGAACACAACTCCAGAATATTAAAGGATGTCACAAGAGACTTCGCGTCAACAGAGATGATCTGGCAAAAGTACTTGAGAAGGACAAGCACGATCGGAAGAAGCCATCGGAGACATGAACAAGACTTGAAGTGTTTGACGACTTTGAAGATTTATTAACTTTTAGAAGACCAAACCCCTGCTATATAGTTATGTTAGATGTGACGTTTGTGAGCTGTCATTTGTTTGATGTTTTTCCGATGACCACAAAATAAAATCTATCTTTTCAAAAAAAAACTATTGTTTGTATTCTGTGTATCCCTCTCTATCTCTCTTATACCACCCCAAAACCCTTGGAACCAATAGAGGATGAATGGAGATGAACTCACATTTCCGGGACCGATAAGGGTGGTAGATTTGTAACATCCCAAAATTCTAAATTCTGGAATGTTATACTAAATAAATAGTTTTGATTTGATTGTTTGATTGTGGTGTGGTTGCTTGTGTGAAATTGAGTGAAATTCGAAACTTTCTGAAAATTAAATGAGAGGGAATAAAAGGACTTTCTCAAACTTTCATTTTTTTTGCATTTATGATCTCCATGAATTCAAATTCATTTCATCACAAAACCCTAGAGAGAAGATGACATGACTTCTTCCATTTAATAAATGATAAGGGTTTTGGAAAGATTTGTATTCCATTTGGAACTATTTCAAATTCAGAAACTTTAAGCAACTCAATGATTTTCATGAGAGAAGATAAAATGACTTGTTCGAAACATATGAAATATGAGTTGAAAGTTTAAACGAATCAAATTGAAAGTCTCTTTGAAATTATTTTCAATTAGGAGTTATTTGGGTTTTATTCAAATTATTTTTCTCCAAAAATAAAATATATGGAAATTAGGGTAAAATGATTCCCTACATCAGAAAATTGGAGATAAATAAATTTGAAATCATTTTGGTAATTTTAAAATGATTTTTAGTGGGTTTTATTGCACTAGTAGCACTCTTTGATTTATATAAAATTCTGTGGATTTTATTTGACGTATGGAAAATGTTCATGTCGTAGAAAATATTTTTCTGAAAATTTTAATATATAATATGCCTATGGAAAAATATATATTGTTTTTCTTATTCTGTTTATCTTCTCCGTAACATTTTCAGAGCTTCGATTTTGTTTTTTTTTACCACACCTTCCACCAATGTGATTTCGCAATGAAATTTTACGTGCACAACAAACATTTGTGTAAGTATGTCCCAAAAAAATCAGAATTTTTTGACATTTTTTTATTTTATTTTGTTTTACTGTTCACACCAGGAGCATTTGCTCCTAGGTGTAGAAACTTCACGTCCACGTCTAAGCCTCTTTTCCATCTATAAATATAGACCCATAGAGCCTCCAAAAAAATCATCCGATTCGGGTTAAATCAATATATTTTGGTTTGACTAGATTCATTAAAGAAAAATATATTTCTCCTCTCCGGCGAAAATTCTGGAAAAGTCGTCTGCTCTCTCTAAAGTCGTCTTTTCTCTACCTTATAAAGATATCTTTCTTCGTATTTTTTTATATACTCCCTCCGCCCGTAAATATTTGTCGGAGAAATGGATGTATCTAGACGTATTTTAGTTTTAGAAGATACATCCATTTTTATTCATTTCTCTGACGAGTATTTCCGGACAGAGGAAGTACTTCCGTAGCTTATTATGTAGATACTTTTCTTCCGTAAAACAGTTTGGCCCTGATTTTTCAAATAGCCATAACTTTTTACTCATTCGTTCAAATTAACCGAAACCAACGCCAATATTTTAGTCTTGATTCCACCTATCTAGTGAATCTATCAAAAAAACTTTTTGCAACTTTCAAATTTTGAAATTTGTTTCATACTCAAATTTCTTATGATCATGTCTTTTTATACGTACCTTCGTTTTCGATGAAACCAACGCCTAAATCTTCGTAACGATCCCCACTGTCTACTAACCAACTTAAACATATTTTTTGAAAGTTTAAAATGTGATTTCCAACAGTTTTGTGTTCAAATTTCATTTGTTCATAACTTATGTTTTATAACTCCGATTTAATTGATTCTTTTTGCAAATCGGAGCTCTTGACCTAAACTTTCTGATAAGGCCAAATTCACTTAATTTTGGTACTGTTAGAAATTGTTTTATGTTGCAAGAGTTATTTGCTTGGTTTTGAAGTTTTCTGAATTGTTTTCTTTGATTCTTTTGCATGAGTGCTTATGTATGGAATTGCTTTATGATAGATTGAACGGAGTGTGAATCATCTTCATCAATAGTACAAGGCAAGCTCACACTTTGATCATATTTTTCATACCCAGTTTTTATGCATTAGTCTCAACCCTCAAACATTGCATGAGTAGGTTTGATAACATGTGGGTACTGGGAAGTAGATGATGAGGTAGAACCTATTGCCCTGTTTATATCCAACCTTTGGGAATTACTTATATGTTATGCTCAGGATTGCTATGCTACTTTCGTAGACGTGGATTGGGCGAGTGTATCCATGACAGATGTGAGTATTGTTAATTAATGGTTAACTTAAGGTGGCTACTTAAATACACATCTGGGTGGATTGGTTGAGGCACCCTGGAGCACCCAGTGGCTTGCCCGGGCACCTGGAGAACCCAGTGCTTGCCCAAGGGGATCCCGGAGGACATGTGTGATCATCCTATGGAATGTCACCCAGGCTCAAAGGGATCATAAGATTATCCATGCTAGAACCTTCCGTGTGCAGCCACAAGCCAATTTGGGCTCTGGCATAGTTGAGTAAGTTGTGTGAAGCTCTTGAAGAGGTAGACTAGCAGATGTAGTGGGTTGTAGGTGGTACTGTCTACCCAGAGTAGAGAGTTAATGCTTCAGAAAGACTGTGTCTCGGTCAGCCGTTTCTCAAACACCATGTAGTGCGAGAAATCCAACGGAGGAGATCGAGTCTTGTGGGGAAAAGTGCGCAAACCTTTGCAGAGTGTACAAACTAATCATGGTTAGCCGTGTCCCTGGTTATGGACATCTTGAGTATCTGGTTCTTGGATTATCATGTTGATCTCATCACTTTACTTAATTAATTTGTTGGGTTGTTAAATTTTAATTGGGATTGAGTTGGAGGAACCTTCTCAATATTTTCAACCAACTTGGTAGTTAAATAAAATATATTCCTTTGTTGTAGGGCAAAAATTGGCTTTATGCAAAATTAAACTTAGAGCTTCCACCAGCCAAATATGCATGTAGTGATAATTATTATTCGTCATTATCCTATGGTGTGAATTTGCCAGTACATTCAATGTACTAACCTACATGGCTGCAACGTCTCATGTTGCAGGAATCTTACGACGAGTAAGTGGTACATTAGGGTTATGATTTCTACACTCAAATTTGTCGTTGGTGTTGATGGGAATCCACAATCTTGATGTTTCTTCCGCTTTATGGATTGAGGTAATAGTATTTACGTTACTTTATACATGTGATTTACCTCTGTTATAAATCCTCGACTATTGTGTGTGTCGGCATACTGATCCAGGGATGACACTTAAGCACAGAGACTTGACCATCTGAGGTCGGGTCGTGTGTATATATATATATATATATATATATATATATATATATATATATATATATATATATATACACACACACACACACACACACCCTTTTGCTAGTATATATATAGGGCCCGTGCGGTGCAACGGGAGAAAATAATACCACACGCTCTTAGTTTAGAATTAATGATCTATAATCTGAGTATTTGTAGCTACGGCCCAAACAAAAATGGTTTTTGTCTATAAAAGCACAAGTTCAAGATTCCACGTGTCTTCTATTTAAACACAACTTGCATGTAAATTTAATACGTACAAAGAATCGGCCAAGTGGTCTTCAATTTCGTCTCCCATCCTAATTTGGCTGAGATGTTCATCCGCAATCCGGATCAGTACCAATATGAAAGAAATATGGATAATGCACTGTTGATTACGATTGCACCCTAGATAGTATTCTTTTTAAATGCTTAACAGGTAAAATAACATCATATTCATATTCTATATATTTTTCTAATTAAATTCCATATATAACATGTTAAATTTGGAGTTACGTTTAGAAGATATAAGTATTTTAGAAAAACATTTGATTTGATATAGACTATGGGTTTAACATCGAAAACATCAGGGGGTTTTCTACAAAATAGCATGACGGACTAAGAATATATATCCAGGCCTCTGTTTCACACACATTGCATATGTTACATTTTTTTGATTGAAATATCATCGACACATATTCCCTATCTATCTCTCACCCCCCCCCTCAAAAAAAGCAGTCACGAACCCACACACTATATCTATCTATGTTTGTATCGCTCTCACACAAACCCACGTATGTGATGTACGTACACGAAGAGAATAGGTGCACGTACTCACGCTTCGTGCGCCGCCACACCGGGGCGAGGACACGGTGGAGCTCATTTTTGTACGAAATGGCAGCCCACGTGCTAATTTGAGCACGTGTAGCGGTTGTCTACCTATGGAGGTCGTGTACCACGCGTGCATGAAACAAACTTCAACTTGATGCGTTGGCGCGTTATTTTTAAGTAAAGTTATATCGCTCAATGGCACGTACACGGAATATAAAATGATTTTTATGGAGAAAAATGTAGCCGCTCCACTATATACAATGGAGTCTGCTTGCTAGGATTTGTCTCTCTTCAGAGTATCTCACACAAGGCGGCGGTGAACTCTCTCTCTCTCTCTTTCTCTCTCTCTCACCATTGGCCACTGACCTGGCTGCATCTCGCCTGCCAGCGGAAAGGGAGGATGTGCATGGTTTCTCCGTTCGATGGTGCCGAGGCAACACGTCTCGATCTGCGGTACCCGTCGTTCACTCTGACCAAGCTCCAGCGTGGTAGGGCCTACGCCACTTGCTCGTTGCCGCAGTATGGGAAGATCCAGCCCGCCGCCTCTCTCCTAGTCACATCCCGACGCCCCCCAGGTATCCCCTCCGGCCTTGCTCCACTGCCCATCTTCCCACGTCGATGCATGTGGATCTTCCCTAGTTCTTTGCTCAAAACGTAGCTCGTCCGGCGTACTTTCCATATTGCAATCTCGTCCTCACACCGTTTTAGATAAACGTAGCCGTGATGTTATCTTCTCTTAGGCCAAGGAATATGCTTCTTTTTTGTCGTCGTATGTGTCATCAGCTGTTATTGGCCAGTAATTGTTTCCTTTCTACCTCTTTTTTACAAACAGGGTTATCCATTTCACCTCGTTCCGATTGCGACCTTTTGATGAACTGCACAAATCACTTTTTTCTTAAGAGTGTTTTGTGAAGTTCTACTAAATGTCACATGGGCAACATCTCTACATTTTAGTGCGACTGCACAAAAGGAGATTGGTTTTGCTCTATCCTCCTCAACCAACTCCAAGCCAAATCTTCTCCAACTATTTGCTTAATCTTCTCCAACTAGTTAGTCTTAAGATAGACGGCAAATTAAGGTGACCGACTTCTATTTGTGTGTTTATTATTTCATCAACAGTCCTCTATTGTTGTAATCACACTTAATATCTCTGGAATAGGGAAGCTCAGCTCTATTTTAGTGGAACTGCACAAAATGATCGGAATGTTGCATGCTCCTGTCAGCTACTTTTTTTGCCAACATGCCTTGTTGATTTAGACAGAGCTGGGGAAAGTTCCTGCCAATGAAAGCATGGATCAATTTTAATTTAACACCTCCTCACAACTTTGTCTTCAGTTGTGATGTAAATATTAGCTCTGATCTGCTAATCATTGAGATGCATTAGCAAGGAAGTTAGTTTTTTATTTTTTCTGAAAGAGCATGGATGTCAAGACACACGAAACAAAATCTGAAAGCTCAGAGCATTGTACAACTTCATGTCGCTGGAAAATTATTTGTATAGTACGTCAATTATGTTGCTGGAAGCTTGATAGCATTGCCAGAAGCCTCTTCAGCATCCGGGTCCATGTGCCATGCACAAAATTATACTCCCTCCGTTCCTAAATATTTATCTTTTTAGACAATTCAAATGGACATATTTTAGAGTGTAGATTCACTCATCTTGCTTCATATGTAGTCACTTGTTGAAATCTCTAGAAAGACAAATATTTAAGAACGGAGGGAGTAGTGCACAACCGCATGGGAGACTCAGCCCAGTCGTTGCGCCGCACTAATAGTGAGTAATGAGCAGTCAAATCGTAAGCCCCGCCTTTCCCACTGTAAGTTGCTCAGAAGAAGCAACCATTAATATGCTCTTCTTTGAATCCGCTCATACTACTCCCTCCATCACAGTTTGCTTCAACAATCTCTGGGACCAAGGCGACTAGCGATCGGCCTGAAAAATAACATGTCTATTACTAGAGGAAATAAGCGTACACACATGCATGCAATGCTTCCGCCCCAGGTACACACATGCATGCACTTACTCCACTCCGCGTACACACCTACACCGAGAGAAAATTGTGAACTTGATTGAGGTTACCACACCCTAATTAATTGAGCATTCAACCAAACGCGTCTAAAAGCTCTCTGGTGGTGGAAATCCATGGAGACAAATGCATGAGAATGAAGCGTGCCCTGTAAACTGTGATGAAGGGAGGAGTAGTATGAAGGTGCAAAACCAAGTACGCGTATGGTCAGTCGGTCAACGCACTTCCTCTTGGCATAACACTGACATGTGGGACTGGAGTGTGAGCAAACCGATCTCAATTGACGGCTAAATGTCCAACCCGCTGTTCCTTGAGAGAGACAAGGAGCGAGAACACACAGACGGGCTCACACGGAGGCCAAGATATATTTGAGCATAGTTGATCAATATCATCATTACATGTTCGATGTTTTTTAATAGTACTGTTGGGCTACCGTTTTCCGCACTTCTCCCGAATAAAAAATGTGTACTTTATCATAGATTAAATTAAAATAAGAGTACAAGCAATCCACCATGCGGTTCCTGGTACCTGTATACTAGTAGTAGTACTACTCGTACTACTTAACATTGTGCTTGGCTCTTCGCCTCTTCGTGAAGTCGAACAATGATGTTACTATAGTGTATGCCTCTGGCAATCTGACACCAAATGAACTGTTGCACGTCCACCGCCTGGGTAAGGGTAGGTTGCTGTAACGCCCCGGACTCACCCGCCGGTGGTCGTTACTCCTGGCGGGATCTAGACTGGCCCCACAGATCAATACTAGTCTTTTCTGCACACTTTGTCCTCACTCATGCGCACCCGGGAGCAACTTCTCGGTCGGTCACCCATCCTGAAATTACTCCAAGATGAGCACGCTTAACTTTGGAGTTCTGTCTGAATGGGCTTCCGGAAAAGAAGCAATTCTTTATTGATATGAGTAGTCTATCATCCCTGATAAGCCAGGCTATCACATACACCCCCACTCAGAGGAATCGACGTCCTCGTCAGGCCACAGGAACGTTACCTCTTGGCACATACGTCTGTGCATCCAGTATGGTACATGTGCCATGACGTGTGCCACGACGAGTCACAAACGTCATGAACAACATGACTGCGTACTTGTCCGCAACCATCCGTGTAACCGCGAGGGTCGGCTCTGATACCAACTTGTAACGCCCCGGACACACCCGCCACTGGTCGTTACTCCTGGCAGGATCTAGACTGGCCCCACAGATCAATACTAGTCTTTTCTGCGCACTTTGTCCTCACTCATGCGCACCCGGGAGCAACTTCCCGGTCGGTCACCCATCCTGAAATTACTCCAAGCTGAGCACGCTTAACTTTGGAGTTCTGTCTGAATGGGCTTCCGGAAAAGAAGGAATTCCTTATTGATATGAGTAGTCTATCATCCCTGATAAGCCAGGCTACCACAGTTGAATTAGTCAAAATCTTCTCGTCGTCCTGCGAGCCACCAGGCTTGAGGTAGACGGAGAGGGCGTAAGCGAGCTTCACCTTGTACTACAGACTTCTCCTCGTTCTGTGAGTTGCCTGGACACACCAAAATGTAGTGCTAGTCCATACTCCCTCCTTTCAATGAGAGAGCTTTATTCATATATAAGCATTCTTAGGACGATCAGCCAAGAGACTGGTCACTAGGAAGCGAGGTACCCCGCAAAAAAATAAGGAAACGAGGTGTTTCATCAAGCCAGCTCTCGGTCACATTCAAAGTGCAGCAAGCACGGTTCGAACAAAGATGCGCCGCAGGTTTGCTGACCTGTTTACAAGATGAATAACAAAAAAAGAGAAAATATTACCGAGCGCTCCTATTTCTAACAGGATATAGGAGCCAGAATTAAGCGAGAATTGTGGCGAGTGTTCCATGCAATAAACTTCCATTATCACATGCGAGAACCCTCGAAGAGAACCAAATGTGTTGAAGATTGCTTCATCACAGATTAAAATAAAATAAGAGTGCAACGCTCCACCATCCGGTTCCTAGTAGTACATACATGTATAGTAGTAGTACTAGTAGTAAACTTTGCACTTGACTGTTCGCCTCTTCCGGAAGTCGAACAATAATGGCACTAGTACAAGTGTATGCTTCTGGCAATCTGACACCGAATTAACTGTTGCACGTCAACCGCCTGAACGAGGGAGAGCTTGCATTAGTCAAAAGTTTCTCCTTGTCCTGCGAGCCACAACACGCAAGCTCCTCCCGTCCTGCAAGCTTCAACACGCAAGCTCCTCCCGTCCTGCAAGCTTCTCCTCCTTCGGCAAGTTGACGGGACACAACAAAGTAATGCTTGTCCATATTGCCTCCTTTCTGGTTAATATGGCTTAATTTGAAACAAGATAAATACACTATCTGTAACTATATATTTGTAAAAATACGGTCATTGGACTTCATAATACGCTCATTGTGCTCAATATATACATTTTCCGGTGTTTATACGGTCACTAGCTCACCCTGGCTGAGTATGTGTGTGCATGCACGTGTAGGTTGAGCACTTGAGCATGATCGTGTGTGTTCTGTCGTGTGCTCGGAGATGCATACATTAGGGCGTCGTGCGTGTGTTTTGCGTCCATGTGTACGTGCGACTGTTGCACGCATGCATGAGGTTACATGTTCATAAGTCAATGCTTTGTCAAAATGTTACATGCAAGGTGTAATCATTCATTGTTCATGCATGTATTCCCATATTAATACGCTGATAAAGACAATTTCTTGAGGAAAACGAGCCCATGAATTGAGTACAAAGGGGACAAATAAGCCAGGACGAAGGGAGTACTAGTAGTGAACCGGAAGGAGGGATTAGGTACTAGTAATACTACGTAACAACGTGCAGTAACAAAAATCCTCTATGTGCATCATGTCTACATGTCATGCAAGAAAATATAGATAAGTACAAGTGAGACTCAGGAACGGTCATACACATAGGGGGAGTACGTGTAGGGTGCACTCAGGAGCAGTCAGATCACAAAATAAGTTAGTCGGAAGAAGCAACCATCATTTCACTCTTCAATGACACGTATGCAATACAAAATGATTGATATGGAGACAAAAATAAAACCGCTCCACAATATATACACTAGCAGGAGCCTAAGCTACAAGCCTGCTTGCTTGGGGTGGTCTTTTGATGTCTACTATGCAACTTTATTCTTGTAGACTCGTGTTGGGCCTCCAAGCGCAGAGTTTTGTAGGACAATAGCAATTTTCCCTCAAGTGGATGACCTAAGGTTTATCAATCCGTGGGAGGTGTAGGGTGAAGATGGTCTCTCTTAAATAACCCTGCAACCAAATACAAGAAATCTCTTGTGTCCCCAACACACCCAATACAATGGCAAATTGTATAGGTGCACTAGTTCGACAAAGAGATGGTGATAAAAGTGTAATACTGATGGTAGAAATATATTTTTATAATCTGAATAAATAAAAACAGCAAGGTAGCAAATAGTAAACAGGCACAAAAACGGCATTCCAATGCTTGAAAATGAGGCCTAGGGTCCATAATTTCGCTAGTGCAATCTCTCGATAGTGCTAATATAATTGGATCAAATAACTATCCCTCAAAGTGCGATGAAGAATCACTCCAAAGTTCCTATCTAGCGGAGAACATACAACGAAATTGTTTGTAGGGTACGAAACCACCTCAAAGCTATTCTTTCTGATCGATCTATCCAAGAGTTCACACTAAAATAACACCAAATAATTTCAGATTCATAATACTCAATCCAACACAAAGAACTTCAAAGAGTACCCAAAGATTTCTATCGGAGAAACAAAGACGAGTACATGCATGAACCCCTATGCATAGATTACCCCAATGTAACCGCGGGAATCCATGGGTTGAATGCCAAGACACATATCAAGTGAATCAATATGATACCCCATTGTCACAAGCATTCATATGCAAGACATATATCAAGTGCTCTCAAATCCATAAAAGTGTTCAATCCGCTAACAATGAAATCTCAAAGGGAAAAACTCAATTCATCACAACAAGGTAGAGAGGGGAATACACCATATGATCCAACTATATTAACAAATCCCGCGATACATCAAGATTGTGACATCTCAAGAACACGAGAGAGAGAGAGAGATTAAAGTCATAGCTACGGGTACAAACCCTCAGCCCCGAGGGTGGACTACTCCCTCCTCATCGTGGTGGCCCCCGGGATGATGAAGATGGCCACCGGTGACGATCTCCCCTCCGGCAGGGTGCCAGAACGGGCTCCCGATTGGTTTTCGGTGGCTACAAAGGCTTGCAGCTGCGGAACTTCTGATCTAGGGTTACTTTTGATGGTTTCTCTATTTATAGGATTTTTGGCGTTGGTTTCACGCAAAGATGGGCCTCAAGGTGAGCACAACCCCCCAGGATGAGCCGGCCCCACCGGGCGCGCCCCGGTGTCTTGTGCCCTACACCTTCACCTTCTGGTCCTTCCATGAAGCTTCGGGGGTCTCTTTTGTTCCAAAAAAATCGTCAAAAAGTTTTAGCTCATTTGGAGAACTTTCATTTCTGCACAAAAAACACCACCACGGTAGTTCTGCTGAAAACAACGTTTGTCCAGGTTAGTTCCATGCAAATCATACCAAAACCATTTAAAATTGTTGTAAACATTGCATGAATACTTCATAAATTATAGATACATTGGAGACGTATCGGCATTGTAACATCCCAAATTTCAATTTGGATGTTATTTATAGATCAGTCATATGGATCCATGATTTATGCATTTTGCTTCTTTTGTTTTAGTTGAATTTTGATCCAGAAGACCTTAAGCAAGTCAAGGACCAATTGAGAGAGTTGGAGGTTTTCCCAAAAATCCATTTTTGATTTGTCAAAATTTGGAAATTGGATCAAATTGTTTTATTAAAAATTATTTTCCAATTTTTGCAAATAAACAAAATAAAGAGAAAAGATAAAAGGACTTCTCCAAAAACAGCAAAGAAATATTGAAAATTGAATTTTGAATTTTGGGATACTTTATTTGCAAATTTATTTATTTTATTGCGGAGTAATTAGTACTAAAAAGTTTGTTTTTAGTTTAGGCATTTAGGCCCAGAAAAATGTTCACTAGGTCATTAATAAGGCCATATTATTACGTGAATTTTTCTATAAATTTTAGATATATATTTATATTAGTTTTCATATTTTTCTTTGGAAAAAATTTGTTTAAAAAAACAAAAAGTTTTTGCCGCCGAACTGGGCTGGCCCAGCTCCCAGCCAGGCCGCGGCCCAGCCCAGCCAGCCCAGCGCAGCTGTCAGTGTCAAAACCGGCGGATCTCGGGTAGGGGGTCCCGAACTGTGCGTCTAAGGCTAATGGTAACAGGAGGCTGGGGACACGACGTTTACCCAGGTTCGAGCCCTCTCGATGGAGGTAATACCCTACTCACTGCTTGATTGATCTTGATGATATGAGTATTACAAGAGTTGATCTACCACGAGATCGTAGAGGCTAAACCCTAGAAGCTAGCCTATGATTATGATTGTTGTTGTCCTACGGACTAAACCCTCCGGTTTGTATAGACACCGGAGGAGGCTAGGGTTACACAGAGTCGGTTACAGAGAAGGAGATCTACATACTCGAATCGCCAAGCTTGCATTCCACGCAAAGGAGAGTCCCATCCGGACACGGGATGAAGTCTTAAATCTTGTATCTTCATAGTCCAACAGTCCAGCCAAAGTATATAGTCCGGCTATCCGGATACCCCTAATCCAGGACTCCCTCAGTATCCCCTGAACTAGGCTTCAATGATGACGAGTCCGGCGCGCAGATTGTCTTCGACATTGCAAGGCGGGTTCCTCCTCCGAATACTCCATAGAAGATTTTGAACACGAGAATCGTGTCCGGCTCGGCAAAACAAATTCCACATACCATCATATAGAGAATAGTATTCCACAAATCTAATCTACCGACAACTTTTTTGTAGAGTAACATCACACCACGGCCCGGTCATTATTCGAACCGTTTTTCACAACCAGCCACTGCAATATTGCGAAGCAGTTTTATTGGCACGTCTTGTCGAAGCAGAGATCGTGTCCCCTTATTGCGGGATTCTCATCGATACGGGCGTGGGTAACCCAACCGCGTTTGTTAATATGAATCCTTGATTTTAGGCAAGTTCTAAACGGTCACGTGGGGGACGCTTGATATTCACCCCCTTTATTAAGGGACCAAGGTCTTATCTTTTCACACCCGCGCTCGATCCTCCCCTTCCCCCACCTCGAGTTCCAGTACCCAAGGCTCAGGCTCAAGCGCTTCAGACCTTCAATCATGTTCCGATCCAACCTTCAAGGCCGGTGGATGACAGAGGAGGACATCAAGAAGCTTAGGGAGGCCAGGTACCTGACCGCTGACATTCTGCATAGGCTGCTTGCCCAAGGGCAGGTCATCCCCACTCCCAAACCCAACGAGAGCGTCTTATTTGTTTCCCACTTCCTCCAAGGGCTAGTCTTTAGTCTTGATCCCTTTGTTAGAGGGCTCATGTTCTACTACAGGCTAGATTTCCATGATCTGGCTCCGGATTCCATCCTTCACATCTCGTCGTTTATCGTCGTGTGTGAAGCCTTCCTCCATGTTACCCCACACTTCGGCCTATGGATGAAGACCTTCAATGTGAAGCCGAAGATGGTTGACGGGCGAGATGCAGAGTGCGGAGGCACTATAATAAGCAAAGGCATCGATGCCCCATGGCCCAAGGGTTCTTTCCCGGAGGTGTCCGACTTATGGCAACGGGAGTGTTCTATATCACAGCTCCCCGAGGCACAAAGTGGGCGGCTGCCCCTGCCTTCCGCTCGGGCCCTCCACCTCAACTGGCGTCATGGGTCAACAAGGGACTGGACTGGGGGCCTGCTAATGATGTGCCGACATTGCAAAGCCGCATTCAGGATCTTCTTAAGAGGGATATCGGCCTCGTCAAAATAATTCAAGTAATGCTAGTCCGTCGGATCCTGCCGTGCAAACGTCAACCTCTCCAGATGTGGGAGTTCAACCCAGAGGGACCACGAACTATTCAGCACTTCTTCGGCGTGACGCTCGAAGGGATGTATAAGTTATTCTTTGGATCATGAATAAAGTGTCCGGACACCACCAAGGATGCGGGCCTGAACTGCAATCGTCCGGATACCCAAGTAAGTAACTCCGCAACCGAACACGCTGTTTATGTTTATCATAACATTATTCTGAAAACTTCCCTTGGCCAGGACTAGCTCCAGTTCATCAATGTAATGTAGGCATGTATTCCAAATATAGTCATACATGCTTATGGAAAAGAACTTGCATGACATCTTTTGTCCTACCCTCCCATGGCAGCGGGGTCCTAGTGGAAACTAAGGGATATTAAGGCCTCCTTTTAATAGAGAACCAGACCAAAGCATTAGCACTTAGTGAATACATGAACTCCTCAACTATGGTCATCACCGAGAAGTATCCCGATTATTGTCACTTCGGGGTTGTCGGATCATAACACATAATAGGTGACTATAGACTTGCAAGATAGGATTAAGAACTCACATATATTCACGAAAACATAATAGGTTCAGATCTGAAATCATGGCACTCGGTCCCTAGTGACAAGCATTAAGCATAGCAAAGTCATAGCAACATCAATCTCAGAACATAGTGGATACTAGGGACCAAACCCTAACAAAACTAACTCGATTACATGGTAAATCTCATCCAACCCATCACCTTCCAGCAAGCCTATGATGGAATTACTCACGCACAGCGGTGAGCATCATGAAATTGGTGATTAAGGAAGGTTGATGATGACGATGGCGACGAATCCCCCTCTCCGGAGCCCCGAACGGACTCCAGATCAGCCCTCTCGAGAGAGATTAGGGCTTGGCGGCAGCTCCGTATCGTAAAACGCGCTGAAACTTCCTCTCTATTTTTTTCTCCGCGAAATGGAATATATGGAGTTGGAGTTGAGTTTGGTGGAGCATCAGGGGGCCCATGAGACAGGGGGCATGCCCAGGGGGAGGGGGCGCGCCCCCACCCTCATGGACAGGGTGTGGGCCCTCTGGCCTTCATCTTTTGCCAATATTTTTTATATTTTCCAAAAGTTATCTCCATGGATTTTCAGGTCATTCCAAGAACTTTTGTTTTCTGCACAATAAACAACACCATGGCAGTTCTGCTGAAAACAGCGTCAGTCCGGGTTAGTTTCATTCAAATCATGCAAGTTAGAGTCCAAAACAAGGGCAAAAGTGTTTGGAAAAGTAGATACGTTGGAGACGTATCAGGGTGGCACTAGATGCACTTACAGACGCGTTTGTGGATCTTCCGAGGAGTGCCGCTGATGCCGCACAGTTCCGATCCCAGGAGGGGAACTCGATTGAGAAGTTGTTCTGGCTGTAGTTTCTTGCGCCGGAGCACCCGACTCCCCTGAACGATCAGCTGAAGCAGTTGATGGAGCTGCATAGGGTGGATGGTTTGGCCATCAAGGATCTAATAGTCTGGCTTTGGACAGCCGAACCGATTGCCAATAGTTACTTTGGTTTGGTGAAGCAACTCGGCGACGCGCTACCCCGGATTGACGATGTGAAGTACTCGACCTGCCTAGAAGGTGCCCGGATGGCCTTTGCCCGTGTCAAGATGCACTAGGCCAAGACGAAGGCCACCGATGTGGCAACCGCAGGCCCGCCCGAAGGCAAGGACCACCGCAAGCCGGAGAGATACTTCGAGGACGTCCTGGCCGGGGCCCGAATAGTAGAGGGTCAGTTTTCGAAGGACGTGATATTTGAGTAGGTGTGTTTGAGTTGTAAAAACAATGTTATGAACCCATGCGTGTAATATATCTATGTTTGTGCATTTTGTTTGCAAGCGATATTTCCTCCTAGGCGGCCGTTTATTTTTGAAAGTTGCCAGTTGTCGGCTTCAGCCCCCACATAGATGCTACGGGGGTGTTCAGCGTAACGCTTGACTGCTACTTATCCAACGTCTTGGTCCATGAAGGAGGCGTTCGCGAGGTGAATCAGGCAATCAGACTATGCGGCTTTATTACTTTCACTTAGCCATAGGGGTTTGACTGTGGAGCTAAGTACTAGCCCCTGATGCGTGTGTGACTAACCAAATTATGGTGTCGTTTTCCTCGCGACTGGATGAAGACCAACCCCTCATATAACACGGAATGAATCGCCAACGATTTATAGTATAAGACTAAGTCACTGAATTGCCGACCAGCTCTCGCTTATCATGACAGTTAGTTTTCAGCTTTCTCTACTGAGATATTTGACCGGACGAGCCAGAAATACAATCACAGTATTTCTCCCTTTACTACCTTAGCTGAACTGGCGGAACGTAAGGTGGTAAACACAGGAGCTGGGCAACCCAACTATAGACCAAAGGCATGATTCAGAGCCGATGCATATAGAGCAATATTCGGGATGCCGAAGAGTACCCTATAGGTGTTCGGACTTTTGACAACGTGTAGAGTCGAATACAGCCCCCGGTTTAAGGCCGGATTAAAACACTTGCAGCAATCTAGAGTAAGGAGGGGAATACCGGTGACAAAATAAATCAGTACCAAATGAAAGTGGTGATCAACTATTTCCTTTATATACTGGTTAATGCATCATGACACGCTATTACAGATAATGCCATGAGTACCAAGGCTATGTTACATGCCGAGAGTTTACACAAGGGAAAGTTTTACACATGGCCTAAAAACAGTGGTCTTGAAGATCCCAGTGGTGCCCTGTCGCACGTCTACGCCATTTCTCCTTGGTGAAAAATCCTTTGAGAGGAAAGGTCGGTGGTCTCTTATAAAAAGGGGAGACTGGAAAAGAGCCCCTATACAACCATAGAGTAGGTAGGTTTTTAATGAACCTGTAATAAAAAACGAAAAGATAAAAAAGATTAAGGTCCGAATAGGGTCAAGCCGTATTATAGACCTTTTCTACAGTATGCCCCCGGCTCTGCCAAGGTATTTGAAGTGTGTAATTATGCACGCGCAATACATATGCCGCAACCATATGGGGTGATCGGTGGAGGTCAAACTGCTATGCAAGCTCTGGATCTGCCGAGCTATTATGTTGTAGCGTGGCTCGGACTCGCTTGGCAGTGTCAGGGGTCTTAATGACCGATGTGTTGTTCGGCTTGATGAGGCTGGACTGTACCTCGGCTGCAAGCGTCGTGGTGTGCTCCTCAGTACGGAGGGAGCGCTCCATATTTCCATTGGCTGTGATGACACCATGCAGTCTGGGCATTTTGAGCTTTAAGTAAGCATAATGTGGGACTACATTAAAGAGGGCAAAAGCAGTCCGTCCAAGTAGCACGTGATAACCACTGCAGAAAGGGACAATATCGAAGATCAAGTCTTTGCTTTGGAAGTTGTCCGGAGAACCGAAGACTACTTCCAATGTTAAGGAGCTTGTACAGCGAGCTTCCACACCAGGTATCACTCCTTTAAAGGTAGTGTTGCTAGGCTTGATTCTTGATAGGTCAATACCCATCTTAGGGACAGTGTCTTGATAGATCAGGTTCAAACTGCTGCCACCATCCATAAGGACTCTAGTGAGATGGTACCCATCGATGATGGGATCGAGTACCAGGGTCGCCGAACCTCCATGATGGATACTAGTTGGGTGGTCCCTGCGATCGAAGGTGATCGGACAAGCCGACCATGGGTTGAGTTTTGGGGCGACAGGCTCTACGGCGTAGACGTCCTTTAGTGCGCGCTTGTGCTCCCTCTTTGGGATATGTGTAACATATATCATGTTCACTGTTTTCACCTCAGGGGGAAACTTCATCAATCCCCCAGTGTTCGGAGGGCGGGGTTCATCATCGTCCTCTCTTAGAGATCCTTTCCCCTTATGTTTGGTATTTAATTTACCGGCCTATTTAAAAAACCATCAGTTTCTGTTGGTGTGGTTGGCAGGCTTGTCAGGGGTGCCATAAATCTGGCAAGGCCTATCTAGTATTTTGTCCAAATTGGATGGACCGTCTCTATTTCCCTTGAATGGCTTCTTCTGCTGACCGGGTTTGGAGCCGCTGAATCCGGCGTTTACCACCGTATCCTCAGTTTCTTCGTTGTTGCTTCGACATTTATTTTTATTATGGCGTGTCCTTCCATTGCCATCCCTGGCCTCAGAGGTGCCAGGGACGTTGGAATGTTGCTTCTACGAGCCAACCAGCTATCCTCGCCCGCATAGAAGCGGGTCATAAGTGCAGTAAGAGCTGCCATAGTTTTTGGCTATTCCTGACCGAGGTTTCAGGCGAGCCATTCATCACGGATGCTATGCTTAAAGGCCACTAAGGCTTCGGCGTCCGGACAGTCGATGATTTGTTTTTTTTTTAATTAAGAACCGAGTCCAGAGCTTGCGGGCTAACTCTCCGGGTTGCTGGACTATGTGACTAAGGTCATCAGCGTCCGGTGGCCGGACATAAGTGCCTTGGAAGTTGTCTCGAAAAGCATCCTCCAAGTCCTCCCAACTACCAATGGAGTTCTCTGGGAGGCTATTCAACCAGTGTTGTGCTGGTCCTTTTAACTTTAGGGGGGATATTTAATGGCGTGGAGATCATAACTGCGAGCCATGTGAATGTGGAGAAGAAAATCTTCAACCCATACAACGGGATCTGTCGTTCCATCATATGCCTCGATATTTACGGGTTTAAACCCTTCTGAAAACTAGTGCTGCATTACCTCATCAGTAAAGCACATGGGGTATGCGACGCCTCTATATCGGGCAACATCACGACGGAGTTCGGATGACATCCGTGTTCGGTTCTCGGTCCGAACTTGGTTATGCTTGTCGCGCTAGGCTTGATGGCCGCCGTCTCATGTTGGAGCACGTCCCCTTGATCCGTAGATTGGTCTGGTCTGGCCGACTCTATTATCCAGGTCCTGACGTAAGTCGTAGGTGTAGCCCGGAGCCGCTATCTCTTTGCCTCTACGGCAAGGTGGTGCGGGCTGGTGTTCGCCGTAAGTAGCCGCTTTGTCCCGTCCACGTGGTGGTCGTTCCGGTTGATCAGCATGATTGTATCTTGATGGTATTGGTGCAAGGGCCTCGTCGTCGAATTATGGTAACAGCCTGCGCTTTGGGTAGTTCTTTGTTGGGCACTCGAGGTCGTATTCTTTGGCTACCAGGACCTTGGTCCATCTGTCGTTGAGCGTATCCTATTCGGCTTGAAGTTGTTGTTGTTTCTTTTTCAGGCTCCTCGCAGTGGCGATGAGCTGACGCTTGAAGCGTTCTTGTTCGAGGGGTTCCTCTAGCATGATGAAATCTTCATTGTCGAGGCTAACATCTTCTTCAGAGACAGGTAAATAGTTGTTGTCCTTTGAATCCTCGTGATCGGCGTGTTCAGGGCTGTATTGACCCTCTTCCCTCTCCTCCTGCTCAACTCAGGTTCAATGGAGTGATCGGGGTCTTCAACATTGTCCGTAATGTCACTCTGGTGCTGGTATTGCTTTTCTTTTCCCGACACGATCGTGAGCGGTGCCGCTGATGTCGGTGCTTTGGTGGTGCCTCGACGGGTTTGTCTTCAATTGGGTCTTGAGCGCCATCATCGTCCTTCTTATCGGGCGTATTCACCATCTACACGTCGTAAGTAGAAGTGGTCGTCCAACGCCCCGTGATAGGCTGGTTTTGGCCTGGTTCGGCTCTGGCATCATCGTCCAAACCATCGATATCTTCGGAGGCATAGACCAGCATGTCGGTTAGGTCCTCGATAGTGGCTATTAAGTGGGTGGTGGGTGGGACGTAAAAATCCTTACTCTCAGCCCCCAGTTTAGGCTGGGTGTAGTTCGGAAGCAACACTTCCGTGATGGCGAGAGGTCGCATTAAGTCCAGTGCCTCGTTTAGGAGCAAAGGCTGGACAAGTGCCTGAGGACCTACGGATCCGGGTCCGGTAATCATTACTTGACCAAGCTTGGGAGACACAGACCTCGGGAGTTCGGAGTTGACATCCAGAGACGAGTCCGGCTTCCCGATGACAGGAAGAGTCATGTTTGACTCCGGGCCCGCCGACGGCATGGTCGCCTCTGGCTCTCCGGCTGGGGGTTCCGTAATGGGAGAGAGTACGGCGGGGTTTATCCTCCCGTCTTCGGCCAGAGTGGTCCACTCTAGATCTAAGGCCCGGGCAGACACGAGAGTTTATCCTTGAGAGAAGTCTGATGGTGGATCCGACGGGCTTCCTCCATGTAAACAAGGAGCGACAGTCAAGGCCGTGGACCCTTCAAAGATCAAGTCTCCTCGGATATCAGCAATGTAATTCAAGCTTCCAAACATAATCTGATGACCAGGGGCGTAGCTATCGATCTGCTCGAGGCGACCAGCTGAATTGGCGCGTAGAGCGAAACCGCCAAACACAAAGAGTTGGCTAGGGAGAAAAGTCTCCCCGAAAACAGCATCGTCGCTGATGACGAGTTAAGCCATCGATCCTTCTTTCGACGACACAATGGAACTCTCAATCAAAGCACCAATGTCGGTGTCAAAACCGGCAGATCTCGGGTAGGGGGTCCCGAACTGTGCGTTTGAGGATCGATGGTAACAAGGGACAAGTGGGACACGATGTTTACCCAGGTTCGGGCCCTCTTAATGGAGGTAAAATCCTACGTCCTGCTTGATTGTATTCGATGAGTATAGGGGTTACAAGAGTTGATCTACCTCGAGATCTTAATGGCTAAACACTAGTTGTCTAGCCTATGAGAATTCTGATAGCCTCTACAGACTAAACCCTCCGGTTTATATACACACTAGAGGGATCTAGGGTTGTACAGAGTCGGTTTGTAGAGAATGAAATATCATATCCGGACACCAATCTTGGCATCCACGCATATGGGAGTCCTACCCGGACACGGGGGAAAGTCTTCTACTTGTACTTCATGGCCCATTAGTTTGGCCCATATCAAATAGCCGGACACCCGAGGACCCCCTAATCCAGGACTCCCTCAAGGGGTGCTCAGGAGAAAAATTCAATCCACCTATACTAGGGACCAGATGCGAAAATAAGATTTTATAGTTTTTCCAGCCAATGAAGCAATTAGGTTTTAAAATTTTGAGGGAAAGCAACAACTTTATTGCTTCCATGGTGCATTTAGGGGGTGTTGGGAGCAATCAGGTTTTAACATAAGTCATTTAAGTATAAAAAAACACGACATCCCCTCTCTCTCTGCCATCAATCGGGCCTGATCATGTTCTCCCTCCCCATATGCCATCCAACCTTCAACTAACAATAGCCGGAGTTTATTCAGAGCACAGCCCTCGGTCGGTGTTTCCTAAAATGCTCGTTTAATGATGTATACAAAACTCTGTAGTAACAGAGTTAGATAAGACTCTGACAGAATAAGGGTGAACAATAGGTAAATGCGGGGCGGATCAAAGGATAAAAAGGTGGCAGAGAAGTTCATCGGCGCCTAATTCTGTGTGACTGAGAGAGCCTGTGCTAGACGGACTTGACGATTGTGAAAGGGCGGGTACCAATCTTTTTTTTGATCTGGAACACCATGCATTCCATCAGCTAGTGGGCTCGACTAAAATTGTCGGCCATAGCACCCATTACATCAAGGGGGAGGTTCGTGGTCCATACATGGTCACTACCGATGCCCATCCTTACACCTCGGCCAGCCAACAGATGGGCTGGTTTATTACATGAGCGAGGCTCGAACAAGATTTTATACTCAATGAAACCCAACTGCAAAAAATACTTGGACTCGCAATAGAGGCACCCGAGTTGGCTTCGATCAGACAAATTGGCATCCAGCGCTTGTTTCAGTGGGAGACAATCCGTCATGAAGATTACCCACCCCATGCCGAAACTTTCTGCCAGGTTAATGGCTTTCATTAGGGCCCAAGCTTCAGCATGTGTGGCCGAGGTGAGGTTAGCGAGGTTCCCCGCTGCCGCAAACAAGACGTCCCCGAGCGTGTCCCTGGCAATGCAGCCCCAGCCTCCCTGTCTATTGGTGGCGAGAAAGGAGGCGTCCAGGTTGATTGTGATCCAATCCTGAGGTGGTGGCTTCCATCGACCATGGTCCAGTGGCGGTGGTTTTGGAACCTTCGCATGGAACTCGCTCCAATCCGCAGCAGTGACCATCAGCTGGCTGGCAAACATCTCTGCCAGGGTCCTCCGATCATCGTGTCTAATATTGTTGCGGTCACTCCACCATTTCCATAGTAGACCGATAACCCTGAGCTTTGTCATGTTTGGCAGGGCGAAGACTTTCTCCAGTACTTCCAAGGATGAGGAAGCTGTCATTAGATCATGTCTGACATTGTCGAGGCCATCTGCCCTCCACACCTGCTTGACCCATTTACATCTGAAGAAGAAATGGCCTCTGTCTTCAAACAGGCGTTCGCACACCGCGCACCGTGTATCTAATTCAATTCCTCTCCTCGCGATGTTCATATGGAGGGGGTGGCTATTGTGCCCGAACCGCCACATGAAGTGGTGTACCTTGCTGGGGCAGCTGATTTTCCAAAGTCCTCGCCATACAGCATTGCGCCAACCTGCGTTTGATGCTCCTTCACCCTGATGCACCTGGTTCTCGTTCCTCACCAAGCTTACCTGCACTTTGTAGACTGATCTGACAGAGAAAAGGCCCTTTGCATCAAAGTGCCAAGCAATGAAGTCTTCGTGCTGATCAAAGACTGGTATGGATAGGATGGATTCTGCATCCTCTTGGTTGAAAGTTTGTCACACGAGCGCCTCGTTCCAGGAGTTTTGTGATGGGTCAATCAACTCGCAGACCTTGGTTAGAATGTTTTGCCCTTGTCCGGTGGTTGGGTATCTCGACACATCGCGCGGGAGACACGGGTTATCCCAAATCCTTATGTTTTCCCCCAACCCCACTCTCCAGATACACCCTTCTTTGACGATCTCCAACCCCTTAAGAATGATGCGCCAAGTATAGCTCATGCCCGTTGTTGGTACAGCGGAAAGAATGTTTTCGTTGGGGTAGTACTTTTCCTACAATACTCTAGTGCACAAGGAGTCTGAGGACTGCAGAAGACGCCACACCTGTCTTGAGAGCATCGCCAGATTGAAAGAATAGATGTCTTTGAAGCCCAGCCCTATGTCCTCCTTGGGTAGTTTCATCTTTTCCCAACTCACCCAGTGCATCTTCCTCTCATCTTTCTGCTGCGACCACCAGTACTTGCAGATCATATTGCTCAGTTCTTCACAAAGCCCCTTGGTCAGATCAAAGCATCCCATATCATACGTCGGGATCGCTTGTGCCACTGCTTTCACTAGGATTTCCTTGCCTTGCATTGAGAGGAACCATCCTAGCCACCCCTGGGTTCTAGCCCATAGCCAGTCTTTTATGTATTCGAAGCATTTCTTAACTGAGCGGCCCACATAAAGCGGGAAACCCAGATACTTGTCATTGGTCGTTTCTTGCTGCAGTCCCAGAATATCCATCATTGCACCCTTGACTGTGGCCTTCGTATTCCGGCTAAACATAATGGACGACTTCTCCCGGTTTACCATTTGACCCGACCCAGCCTCATAGATCTGCGGGATACGGTTTATTTCAGACGCCCGCTCTTCAGTGGCCTCGAACAGAAGGAAAGAGTCATCGGCAAACAGTAAGTGTGACACCATCGGAGCTGTCTGAGCCACTTGAATGCCTTTCAGCCTGCCAGCCCTCTCGGCTTGTTGGAGCAACGCCGAGAAGCCCTCCGCACAAATGAGGAAGAGGTAGGGGGAGATGGGGTCTCCCTGACGGAGCCCCTTGCCTGGCACAATTGGGTCGGTGTAAGACGAATTTATCTTGAATCTGTACGAGACCGACCTGATGCACTTTGATATCAGTTGCACGAAGTCCTCACAAAAACCTAGCCGGATCATGATTCTCTCCAGAAAACTCCAGTCAACCCGGTCGTAGGCTTTGCTCATATCCATCTTCAACGCCGCAAAACCAGTAGCTATCGATCTTTTACGCTTCAGAAAGTGTGACATCTCGTAGGCCAATAGTGTGTTATCTGAGATAAGCCTCCCCGGGACGAATGCACTCTAATTGTCCGAGATGATCTCTCCCAAGATGCATTTGAGCCTGTTGGCGATGACCTTGGACACAAGCTTGTACACAATGTTTCAAAGGCTAATAGGGCGTAGGTCTTTTAGCCGTTCTAGGTTCTTTACCTTTGGGATAAGTACCACTAGGGTATCTTCCAACCCTCAGGAACAATGCCGCCTTGCAACACATGTAAAACCTCTTGCACCATGCTGTCACCAACAAGCTGCCAATATTTCTTGTAGAAGATCGCCGGCATGCCGTCAGCACCAGGCGCTTTCAGGTCGCCAATACTATCCAACGCCTTCTCGCTTCCAAGCGAATTTAATTCAGAAAAAATCATGGAGGAATCCTGCGCACATGCGCAACTCGCTCTATAAATTGGACTCGTTAGAGCATCTCCAGCCGCGCCCCCAACAGGACCCCCCAGGCGACTTTTTCGGTGCCGGTGCCAAAAAAACGGCCCAGTCGCGCCCCCAGGACGACGAAAAGCGCTGGTTCGGCCCTTTTTTCGCCCGGCGGCCGCAGGCCGAACCTGGCGCGCTAGGGGGCGCTTGGGGGCTCCAGCGCAAGGGAAAAGCGCGGCTGGCCCACGCCGTCAAGTGAAAAGTCAAGATTTTCTTCCTCGACTGCCTCCCACCCCCCGCGCTCTCGGCCGCAACTAGGTATATCCCGGCGCCGCCCCGCCGCCCTTCATTGGTAGATAGCCATTCCCCGCCGGAAAAATAGCATAGGTTCGCCGCGACAGCCCCTCCGACACCAGCTGGGCGTTTCCGGCCGCCGTTTCCGGCCGCGGAGGGGCAGTTTTGCGGCGGGTGCACGCCCACCGCGCGCAAGGTGTTCGGCGATTTGCCTGCCTCGGCGATGGACTCGGATGATGAGGAAAAGTGCTCGCCACGCTGCTGGAGGAGGAAGCCGAGGCCGACGTCCAGGAAGAAGAGCATCTCATGGTGCTCGCTGCCCTCGCCCAGCTACTGGCGAGCAATGAAAAGCCACGGCGAGGCGGCGAGGCGCCGGGGCGGGTGAAAGCAAAGAACCGGCATCGTCTCGAAGGCTACTGCATGCTCTACTCCGACTACTTCGCCGATGCTCCACTTCACGGCGAAATAACATTTCGGCGCCGTTATCGGATGAGCAGAAAGATTTTCCTCCGGATTGTGAATTCCATCCGGGAGTTCGACAACTACTTCAAATGCAAGATGTATTGCACCGGTACACTTTGATTCACCTCCATCCAGAAATGCACGACAGCAATGAGGATGCTTGCATACGGAGCTCCCGGTGACTCACTCGACGACTATGGGCGCATGGCCGAGTCCACCAGCCTAGAGTGTTTCTACAAGTTCTGTCGGGCAGTGGTGGCAGTGTTTGGACCGCAATACTTGAGAACACCCAATGCGGAAGACACTGCTCGGATCCTAGCACAGAATGCAGCAAGAGGATTTCCTGGGATGCTTGGAAGCATCGACTGCATGCATTGGAAATGGAAAAATTGCCCATTTGCTTGGCAGGGGATGTACAAAGGCGCCAAATGCAGTTGCAGTGTGGTACTTGTGATGAAATATGAGTTTTTATTTGTTGAACTATATAATTTGTATTGAACTATGTGTTGTACTATTTTGTTGAAGTATTTGAAATTTATGTGATGAAATATGTGATAAAAAAATATTTATGTTGATAATTGAACGCCGAGCCACGGCGAATCACGCCGAATATGGGACTATTCTCGCCCATATGGACCTTTTTCGCCAAAATAAGTCGACCAAAATCGATGACTGGGGGCGAGCTGGGGGCGACGACTGGACGCAAAATGACTCCCAACGCCGAAAGAATCGTTGGCTCACCCCAGGGGGCGATTTTTGTGCGCCCTGGGGGGCCGAACGGCTGGAGATGCTCTTACCAATACCAGCCTACGCCAACGGTGGTACGATATCGCTCGCACGGCGAATCCATGGTATGGATCCCGCCCGTTACGCTAGAATCTTAGCATACCAGTACGGGCCAATAACACTGCTGCTTGCTGACAGTGTGATGGGTGTACTTGCAGGATGACGATAGGTCGGTCGACTTCACCGGCGAGCCGGCCGATAGGGCCCACACGGGAGGATGGATAGCTGCCGCCAAGCGCCGAGTTGGCAGAGCGCGTGTGCGTCACGGCCATCACCAAGTGCCTCATGACATAACTTATCGCCAATCTCCACGTCCACGAGGCCACGTCAGCCAGCATGGTCACCAACTTTGAGGCGACTCTGAACCTGCTCGCCCTCGTCGGAGGCTTCCTGGCGGCCGAATTTCGTGTTTTGACCCTTTTTGGAAAGAATTTCGGGATCTGACCCCAGTTCGGAAAAATTTCGGGATCTGACACTTTTGCCTACCGCCAGAGGGCCTGGCGGTAGGATTGCGTGCCCTACCGCCATACCCTGCGGCGGTAGGCCCTTTGACGGCGACTGACGGTCGTTGGCAGGCGCTGACGTGGAAAAGGGCCTATCGCCATCCCCTACGGCGGTAGGTTACTGGAGCCTACCGCCATACCCTCTGGCGGTAGGGTCCTGTGTTCTGGATAAGGTGGGGAGGGGCTGGATATTCCCCCCTCCTCAACCACTCATTCAGCCCACATCACCTCTCCACCGAGCTCAACTCTCCCCCCTCTTTCTTTGAAGCACAAGAACCTCCCAAATCTCTCTCATTTGTTTGAGATTTCTCCGGTGGATTCTTACCATTTTCATCACTCAAGGTGGCTCTCTTATTTCCCCTCATTTTGATTGGTTGATATCTTTGTTTACTTTGCATTTGCTCATTTGATTGCAAACCCTAGCTCATCATTTTGGTGTGGTCAAATCAATTACTATGATCCATTTAGGTTTATGTTTGTGATTTCCTTATGTATGATGTGCTTAGAATTGCTTGTAGAAAAGTTTGTGTGCCTAGATCTAGTGCTAATCTTAATGTACATAATGGGGATTAGGTTATGCTTAAGAAATCAATTAAATCTAAGTTATTTTAATAGCAACTTTTTGAATTGTAGGATGGCACCGTTCGTTTTCTTTGAAACTTCTGCTGAGGCGGCGGCGAACCGTGAACACGAATTGATTGAGGAAAAGATGAACTTGTGGATCGAAGCCATTGATGCGTTGAATGCGGAGTGTAGGGCCTTTTCATATAATTATTTCAATAAAGACCGTTCCGAAAATTTTATAACAAAAAAGGAGAGGCTGATGAAGAAGCTCAAGACGGTGGAAAAAAAATTGTAGGCGTGATCTTGCAATGCAAATTACATTGTGTGCGACAACGACAGAATATGCTGAGATAGACATGGGCAATCATGGTCAGGTCATTGATTGGTTAGTTTGCCAACCATTCTCGTCGGATGAGAACCATGCATCTCGTTGGGCATGGGTCAAAGAAAGAAATGATGTTATTTGTTGCAACCCGGGACCGTACGCCGCATAGTATTGCATGAGGCTATGTAATCTTTGTCATTTGGACTGTAATGACATGTACCCTATGCTTGGTCGTCGTTTGAACTACTATGACTTGTACCCTTAACATTTGAACTCATTAAGAACTTGGTGTTGTATGTCATGTCAAGTAACCGAGTGTTGTACTCTACTTAATTTATTTTATGTTTTTGTTTATGTCATCTTAAACCCGTATATTCATGTAGGATGGACAGTCGATCCATGACTATGAACATGGCGTGTGAGAAGATCATGGCGGAGCGACACCGTTGCTTGAATAAGGAATGTGAAGCATGGTTGAAGAGTTGTGATGAGGCAAATGCGACCATGAAGGATTTCAGCAAGTATCACTTTATCGAGGAACCTTCTGTTGCTAAGGAGAAAAAAGCATTCCGAAAGCTTGTGAAGGAGAAAGAGAGGATGCTTGATCAGCTGCAAGACCGGGAATATGCTTGCAGACACGCTTTGGCAGTTGAGATTGCGTTCACTGCAAGCAAAGAAGAATTCCGTGAGATGGACTTGAGGAAACCCGGGCAGGTCATAGGATGGGCAATCAAACAGGGCGTGTCAGAGAATCCCGCTCGCCGTGATGCATGGGCTTGGTTCCGTGAAATGAATGGTGTGTTGGGTCATTGGGCAGGATCCACAGACTTTCAACTGAAGCGTAATCAAGGGCGTGACGATCAAATTGAACGTCTGATAAGTATGAGAGATATGTTACATGTTTAGAAAATGTGCTGTTCAGCATGAGTTATTAGTTTCAAACAATGTCATCCAAACCGGGTCATGTTTTAATAAGTTTGAACATTTGTTATTCATGAATGTAATGAACTATGTTGAGTTGAGTTATGTATGTGCTTGCGAGATGATCATTCTAATATTTGATAGAATTGGGTATATTGTGCTAACATTCCACACATATGGGGCAAAACAGGGGAGAGGAGGGACCAGGCCCTACCGCCACAGGCCATTGCGGTAGGGTGCTGGTCCTACCGCCAACGGTTCTGGTTTCTTCGTCACAGAAACTTTGCCACCCCTACCGCCATGCAACCTGGCGGTAGAGTCCAGCACCCTACCGCCATGGCCTATGGCGGTAGGGTTCTAACACCGAAAACAGAGCACTCTATTCTGTTATATCCCACTTCTCTTCACAGCACAACAGTTTTTCAATAAGAATCATGACAAATCCCAGAATACACTAACAAACTAAATTCATTCACAACACATTGCAAACATCTTCACACCAAATTCAATACAAATGGCAAATTCATTCACGACAAGTTGACGACACATGGCTTTTTGCCTTAGTACTACATAGTTCATGATAAATTTGCCATGGCTTCATCCGGTTACATGACGAGTCCACCGAAGGCGAAGGCTTTACTCAGTCATACGGGGCCATTTCCCCTTCCTGTCACGTGCCTCATCCTCCTCTTGTGCCTTGCGAGCTCTTGCAATATTTCTTGCCCTCTCCTCCTCACGAGCAAGCTTCGCTTGGCGTGACCTCTCCTCCTCGCGTTGCTTCCGCTCCATCCTCTCTTTTTGACGACGCTCTTCCTCCAAGCCTCTTTGAAACCTTTCTTCGAACAGCCGTTGGCGCCTAAAACAATCTTCTAATTGGTCCTTTTGGATATCTTTTGGCACTTCATGATCTATCCAGCTGAAGTACTTGCATAGAGGAGGCGGTGACTGCATATAAAACGGATGTTAGTGATGACACACATTTGAGAGTAACATGTTACTTCTCTAGCATACCAGTGGAAGGTCATAGGTGTTAGTTGGAAGCGCACGATCGTAAGCATAATTGGGGCAAACAAAATATCTCCTTCCTTCGGTCCATGACTTCTTTCGATCGGTGGACTCCTTCACCTTGCAAACATCTCCACACCAACATGGCGGAATCTTCACATCCTTCTCCTTCACCTTGTCCAAAGATGCGTCCTTCCACTTGTGTGGCATGTCTTCATGGTGAGCACACAGTGGCCTTGTCATGGAACCGGATGAAGCCATGCCCTACAACAAATAAAGATGTTAAGTCTAAATATGAACACATTGACATGTAAAGGGGCAAATATATCAACACATGCATGAACATATTAAAAGTAGTACCATTCACATTATTTAACCATCCGGATTGAGCAACACGTCGATAGGCCTTCCCCTATCAACCCGACGTGTCCTAGAACCACCGGATACACGGCCACGGGCCCCTACAAGGCTAGTCCTTCCTCCATGGCCACGGCTCCCTCCAAGGCTAGTCCTTCCTCCACGGCCACGGCCCCCTCCAATGTTAGCCCTTCCTCCACGGCCACGGCCCCCTCCAAGGCTACTGCTCCGTCCATGTGTTTGACTAGTGCCCATGTTGGTTCTTCGTTTCTTGCATGTCCTAACATTGTGTCTTGTGTCATTGCATTCTCCACAATTGTTGTTTTCCGGTGGCTCCATGAAATGACCACTACCAAATTGCTTCATTCCGGTGTATCCAGCTAGATCTTCCATGTCACTCCGGAATCTCTTCTTTCTTCCTCTTCCCCTCATAGGCACCATGAGTGCGGGATCTGGCACAATGTCAGGCCCAACATACTCAGGCCACTGTGAGGCATCAAGGAAAGGATTGAACCGAGGTGCCCACGTCAACCTTGTTCTTTCCAATGTAAACTCGTGCAACTGCACCATTGTGCCACCGGATACGTTCATGTTTCTCACCCGTGTTGCGGTCATCAAATGCGAGCAAGGCCAATGATACTTGTGTGGCCTCTCACACTGGCACCAACGGTTTTTAAGGCGCACCTCGTAAGCAACTCCACCGTAAGACCTACCGTCCCTTGTTGTCCCACCCGGCTCATCGAATGATAGATCATTTCTTTTTCATTATATGTGATCACTTGTTGTTTGGCAGACTTGCGCGCTTGATGCAACAACCAATCATGAACCTTTAATGGATAGTCCATCTTTTCCCCAATCCACTTGGCCGTGCTTGCAGAATGCTTTAGTAAGTACTCATTGAGCTTGATGAAAGTGTACTTGAGTATTGCGGTCACCGGCAAGGAACAGACACCCTTCAACACATTGTTGAAGCATTCCACCATGTTGCTTGTCATGTCCCCATATCGCATACCTCCTTCATCGTAAGCGCGTGACCACTTTTCCTTCTCCGGAAAGTGCCTAACCAAGAATTCTTTCCCCCCTTTGTTCTTCTCCAAATCCTCGAGGAGTTTATCATATCGGGTCTTGAATGTGGCGGTGTTGAAAGCAACGCAAACAAGGGTAAGGTCTTTGCAAAACTCCTTGCTCTTGCATACCCGGTAAAAGTTCGCAACAAAGTGTCTCATGCACCAACGGTGTTGAAGCTTTGGAAGACCGGGAATATCAACGTCTATTGCTTTGAGAATCCCATGATGGCGATCCGATATAATGCATACCTCTCGCTTGCCTATCACCTTGGTTCTCACATGCCCCATGAACCACTACCAATTATCATCGTGCTCCGAAGGCACCAAGGCAAATGCCACCGGCAACACGTTATCATTTGAAGAGTGGGCCATCGCCACCATCAATGTGCCCTTGTATTTGCCGGTCAAGAATGTACCATCTATAGACAACAGCGGGCGACAATACGTGAATGCCTCAATGCATTGTCCAAAGCTCCAGAAGGCATGACGAAACACTCCGTCAATTGACTCCACCTGATGGCGCATTCCCGGGTTTCGATGAGCAATTGCTGCCAACATCTTGGGGAGAATGTTATATGCGGCCTCATAATCACCATGCAACATCCTAATAGCGTTTGCCTTCGCCATCCATGCCTTCCCGTACTTGATCGATGTCTGAATTGTTCCTCATTGAAGACATGAGAAACTTGACCTTCACGGTTGGATCATGTGCTATTTGATGCAACAATTTATATCCTAGATACTCCGACGTGAGTTGACGGTGTCCTTTGCTTTGGTCGGCCTTGTCCGGGGGTACGCACGTGTGAGTGCCAACATGACTCTTCAAGACCCATTGCCCGGTTTCTTTGATTTTTCTACCGCGGACCATCCATTTGCAACCTTCTTTGTCACATTTGACTGTGTACCGAAGTTTTTGATTTGAATGACCAACAACAAACGGCCTATGGTTCCTAATGGCATAGTCACACAACCATATCTTGAACTCTAGCAAAGAACCAAACTTGATGCCTTTCTTCAAATGAGCATTCTCATCCTCATTTTCTGGTCGAGGATCACTGAATTTGGGGCACGGCGTTGGCTCGGACAACCATAATCTCATCCCACCATCAACGACTGCATTGTCCGCAAGACTCACATCTCTAAACAAAGGCGGCCCTCTCTCCTTGCCGGTCACCTTCTTGTAGATTTCGTTTTCTGGTGCAGTCAACCCACCCTCATCCAACTCTTCCTCCGGACCCTCGTCATCTGAGTTATACCCACACATACGGTTATAAGGGAGGGTACGGTCCATGTCTTGTTGCCGCACAATGACATCCAAGTTACCAATTGGATTGTAATGGATCTCTTCATTCTCTGAGTAAACATCCTCCTCTAGAGCAACAATAGCATCATCATCAACATGAGGAATAGCATCTTCTTCAACATGAGGAATAGCATCATGACGGAGTACTATGGCGCTAGCGTTGATATGATCTTCATTGGGTTGGCTACTTGGTGGTTGGCTAGAAGAATTGGGGACATACACCTCGGCACTGTCATCATGCATGGGGAGGATGCATTGCGGTTGAGATCAATTTGCAAAGGAGGAGGAGGATCAACCTTTGTGGCAAAGATCTCAAGAGACTTGTCTTGTGATGCGTCTACTTTTTCCTTGTACACATTCCAATGCAATTGGGAGGTGATGGGCATACTCTTTAATCGGGACTTTACTCCCAATCCAACGTCATACCTCCCAATAAGCTTAACCTCGGCATTTGGGTCATTCCAATGTAAGACGCTTCTCACTTGAACTACAAGATCATCAAAGCTTGGACTTGTGTCAAGAACCATAGCCTCTTCCCCTTCATCGTCATTTCCAAGCATAAATGTCGACTTGTCCAAATAATGAACGTTTACGAGCTTATGCATCTAAGAAAATGGGAACAATATAATCAATCCATATATGTCATCCAACCAACACAAATGGACAAATGAACAAATTTTGCATAACTACTATTCATACTAAAGTTAACCTAACCATTAACCACTAACCCTAACCATAACCCCTAACATAATCACTATAACCCTAACCCCCAATATAACCACCACCATAACCACCAACATAACCACCCAACATCCCTAACCCTAACCCTAACACCAACCCCTAACATAACCACAACCCTAGCCATAAATGCATCATAAATGCACACAACAACATCAACACCTAGGGTTTGCAATAAATTGACCAAATCAACACAAAACAAAGATCTCAACCAATCAAAACAAGGGGGAATGGGGGAGGTACCTTGGGTGATGAAAATGCTCCGGATCCACCGATGAAATCCCAAGCAAATGGAGTGGATCTAGGGGGGGTTTGTGAGGGGGGAGAGGGGGAAGAGGAGCTGAGCACGGGGAAGAAGATGAGTGGGGAAGAAGAGTGGTGGTGGGGCCCACAAACCAGCCCCTCCCCACCTTATCCAGAACACAGGACCCTACCGCCAGAGGGGATGGCGGTAGGCCCTTTTCCACGTCAATCGCCGTCAAAGGGCCTACCGCCGTAGGGTATGGCGATAGGGCACGCAATCCTACCGCCAGGCCCTCTGACGGTAGGCAAAAGGGTCAGATCCCGAAATTTTTCCGAACTGGGGTCAGATCCCGACTTTGTTTGCAAAAAGGGTCAAAACACGAAATTTGGCCCTTCCTGGCTGACGCAAAAATGGGGCGCTATATCATGACGGTCATCTCAGGGATAATCACCGCGATTGTAAGAACAAGCACCCTTAGCCTTGTACCTTGTTTTGACAGCATGACATTTTCTTATTTCCGATGGTAACAACCCGTTTCCTGTGCCCGCTAGTTTTTTACTGGAGACCTCTTATCTTTTTAAGTTTTGCTTCCGTGTTAAAAGAGTTTTTTTTGTGTGTGTGTGTGTGTGCGTGGATCAGTGTTAAAAGAGTTGGGCGGCATGCGATAATCACCGCGATGGTATACATATGCATTCTTAGGTATTTTGTTGGATTTGATTTGACCGCATGATTTTCTCACAGGGCGTCGGGCTCCTCACGGTCGCGACGACCGCGCCGAGCTTACGGCCGCCGCCATGCTCGGACCCGCACGGGTGCGCCACGGTGAGCGGCGGGCAGCTGCCGATGATCTACCTGGCGCTGTACATTGTGGCGGCAGGGGCGGGCGGTCTGAAGGCGAATGTGTCTGGCTTTGGCTCCGACCAGTTTGACGCCCGTATTCCGCGGGAGCAGCAGGCCTTGAGGTTTTTCTTCAACCGTTTCTATCTTTGCGTAAGCGTCGGATCACTCTTCGCCGCCACGTTCCTTGTATATGTGCACGATAATCTAGGCCGCGGCTGGGCGTACGGAACACCGGCGGTCGTCACGCTGCTCAGCACTGCGGCGCTTGTGGCGCGCCGGCCGACGGAGATACCGGTACAAACTACCACAGGGCAGCCCGCTCCAGCTAATCGCCACGGTGCTGTGGAGGGCGTGGAGGAACCGCAAGTTGCCACCACCTGCCAACGCAAACAAGCTCAACGGCTTCCACTCGGCCAACGTACCCTACACCGCAAGGCTCAGGTAATTTTCTTTCATTTTTGAGTTGGAAAAGGCTTAGCTAATCAGTTCGAGCATTTTGGTCATTCCCATACTGTAACTGTTAAGTTCAATTGTTTGTTATTTTACCACTGCAAACAAAAATATTTTTTCTTAACTATTCTAGTTGTACTAAAACTTTGTGATAACCTAAGCATTCCCTTTTTGTGATGAAACAGACGTGATGTTGGACCGTGTTGACAAGAGCTGCCGTGCTTTCTTTTGGGCGGGCTCTGAACAAATCAATGGAGGCAAGTGTCTGGTCGCATGGCAAAAGCCGGCCCAAGCAGCTTGGTGGATTGGGCGTCTTAGATCTGAACAAGCATGGATTGGCTTTGCGATTAAGGTGGGAATGGCTTAAAAGCACGGATGATTCGAGACCTTGGCAGGGTTTGCCGCTAGCTATGGATGCCAATGTGCAAGCGGCTTTCAACAGTCTTGTTCATTGAAAAGTGGGCAATGGAGAGAGGGCACCACTAGTACGACAGCGTGTTCGCACGCAAGTGGCCAATAGGCGCACTGTCAGAGAGGCCCTGTACATGCATCGATGGGCAAATGACATCTCGGGTGAGCTATCTGTTGATGGGCTTCTTCAGCTTATTCAGCTCTGGGACACGATGATCAACACGGTGCTTGATTTGAGGGAAAATGACTCCCCAGTATGGAGATGGAACAGCAGCGGAGCGTACACCTCACGATCTACCGATGGCATGTTGTGGCACGGCAGTGTTCGCTTTGCCCTAGCCGCGGCTATCTGGAGATGTTGGGCGCCGTTATCGTGCAAGCTGTTCATGTGGCTCGCCATGCAATACAGACTTTGGACGGCAGACCGACGACTACGACATGGATTGCAAGACCAAGTATCTGCCTGTTACATCTGCGACCAAGAGGAGGACACGGTCGATCATATCTTGCTCCGCTGCGTGTTCGCACGGCAAGTCTGGCACTGCTGCTTCCTTCGAGCCAGGATCACGACCAACTTGGTCCCCACGACAGATGATAAGATTGCAGATTGGTGGCTGCATGCTCGCAAACAGATCCCAAAGGAGACTCGGAAAGGCTTTGACTCGATTGTCATGCTCATCTGTTGGAGCCTTTGGAAACATCGCAATGGACTAGTTTTTGGTCCGACAAGGGTAGTCTCTTCTATCGCTAGCTTCACTGGTCAAATTTTCGACGATCTGCGTGCTTGGGCAATGGTAGGAGCTAACAGAGTTACCACTTTTTGTGAGTAGTAGAGTTAGATGTAGGGGTGGAGTTCTGAGGGCCGAGTCGTGACTACTAGTTGGTCACCACGGCTTTATGTATTCTTCAACTCTTGTATATATTTCTGCCTTCTGTACAGCTAAGGTACGCGATTGCGTACTCTCAAAAAAAAACAGACGTGATGTTACTATGTTAGGAATTAGTTACCGTTTTCTTTGGGCTCTGTAGTAGTATGGACATACTGGTGGGCATGGGCTGTATAAGCAGCTGTAGTTCCGAACATGTAACAATTCCGACGTCACAGTGCGTAGATGCACAAGCACTCGGGTAATTATTTATTTATTGATTAAAAAAAGACTCAGGTTTAACTACTCTTCAGACCTCATCTAAACTTCAAGTCAATGCTTTATCCTTTTCGCGAGAATCAGAAAACTCTCAACTTGTATCCATGTTAAATACTACTCCCTACTAATAGTTCGAGATACATCATCTTTTATTCATTTTGATAACAAGTATTTCCGGATGGAGGGAGTAGTAATTTTATAAGCTAGTACTCCGGAACTGCTCATCCATATTGTAATAGCGTTCGTATTTATCAACTTTGTTGTGTCATGAGCCGTAATTTTACTCTGCATGCAGGGGCCAAATTCACTGTTTTGACCCTTTTCTTTAACTTAAGCACGATTTGACCCTATGTGCAATTTTTTTTCGGATCTGACCCTTTTTCTACCGTCATTGTCTTTACCGCCAAGACCTTTGGCGATAGGACTTACTTACACCGTTACGCCTGTTCGGTGTGAAAAGGACCCTACCGCCATGGTCTTTGGCGGTAGGGGCGTGCATGTAATTATAATAAAGACACGCATGCAATAAAAGATTCATTTTTTGCAAAAAGGACCCTACCGGCATAGCCTATGGTGGTAGGGTTACACGTCCTACCGCCATCGACTCGGCGGTAGGGTCCTTTCTGCAAAAAATGAAAGTGATGGTGCAGGTAAGTCCTACCGCCAAAGGCCGTGGCGGTAGGGTGTGTTACCCTACCGCCATAGACAATGGCAGTAGGAAAAAGGTCAGATTCAAAAACTTTTGCACATAGCGTTAGATCGTGCTAAACTAAGAAAAAAGGGTCAAAACAGTGAATTTAGCTGCCTGAAGGTGCCTCGACAGGGCGGCGATGGTTGATCAAGGCGATCGCGTGGCAGTGATACGTCTCCAACGTATCTAAAAATTTTATTGTTTCATGCTATTATATTACCCATTTTGGATGTTTATGGGCTTTACTTTACACTTCTATATCATTTTTGGAACTAACCTACTAACCGGAGGCCCAGCCCGAATTGCTGTTTTTTTGCCTATTTCAGTGTTTCGAATAAAAGGAATATCGAACGGAGTCCAAACGAAATGAAACCTTCGGGAGCGATCTTTTTGGAACAAACGTGATCCAGGGGACTTGGAGTGGACGTCAAGCAACGGAGGAGGCGGCAACGAGGGTGCCCGGCGCGCCCCACACCCTCGTGGGCCCCTCGAGCATCCACCGACCTACTTCTTCCTCCTATATATACCCATGTACCCTGAAAACATCGGAGGCGACCACGAGAAACTATTTCCACCATCGCAACTTCTGTATCCGCGAGATCCCATCTTGGTGCCTTCGTCGGCGCTCCGCCGGAGGGGGAATCGACCACAGAGGGCCTCTACATTATCCCCAAGGCCCTTCCGATGAGTTGTGAGTAGTTTATCACAGACCTTTGGGTCCATAGTTATTAGCTAGATGGCTTCTTCTCTCTCTTTGAATCTCAATACAAAGTTCTCCTCGATCTTATTGCAGATCTATTCGATATAACTCTTTTTGCGATGTGTTTGTCGAGATTCAATGAATTGTGGGTTTATGATCAAGTTTATCTATGAGAAATATTTGAATCTTCTCTGAATTCTTTTATGTGTGATTAAGTTATCTTTGCAAGTATCTTCGAATTATTAGTTTGGTTCGGCCTACTAGATTGATCTTTCTTGCAATGAGAGAAGTGCTTAGCTTTGGGTTGAATCTTGCAGTATCCTTTCCTAGTGACAGCAGTGGCAACAAGGCACGTATTGTATTGTTGCCATCGAGGATAAAAAGATGGGGTTTATATCATATTGCATGAGTTTATCCCTCTACATCATGTCATCTTTCTTAATGTGTTACTCTGTTCTTTATGAACTTAATACTCTAGATGCATGCTGGATAGCGGTCGATGTGTGGAGTAATAGTAATAGATGCAGGCAAGAGTCGGTCTACTTGTCACGGACGTGATGCCTATATACATGATCATGCCTAGATAATCTCATAACTATTCACTTTTCTATCAATTGCTCGACAGTAATTTGTTCACCCACCGTAATACTTATGCTATCTTGAGAGAAGCCACTAGTGAAACCTATGCCCCCGGGTCTATCTCTTATCATATAAGCTTTCAGTCTACTTTTATTTGCATCTTTACTTTTCCAACCTATATCATAAAATACCAAAAATATATTTATCTTATCATATTATCTCTATCAGATCTCACTTTCGCAAGTGGCCGTGAAGGGATTGACAACCCATTATTGCGTTGGTTGCAAATTCTTGTTTGTTTGTGTAGGTGCGTTGGACTTTTGAGGAGCCTCCTACTGGATTGATACCTTGGTTCTCAAAAACTAAGGGCAATACTTATGCTACGATTGCTGCATCACCCTTTCCTCTTCGAGGAAAACCAACGCAAGCTCAAGACATAGCAAGAAGGATTTCTGGCGCCGTTGCCGGGTAGGTCTTCGCTCAAGTCAAGACATACCAAGTACCCATCACAAACTCATCTCTCTCGCATTACATTATTTTCAATTTGCCTCTCATTTTCCTCTCCCCCAGTTCACCCTTGCCATTTTATTCACCCTTCTTCTGTTCATCTTTTCGTTTGCTTTGATGTCTTACTTGGCTCGTTTGCTCGTTTGGTTGGAATAGTTGTTTATTTATTTCTAAGTAGAGAACCTGAGATATATGGATGCTCATCCGCTTGTCAATCTTTTTAAGAGATCCAATTATGATGAACCAATTGCTAGTGAGTTTTGTGCACTAGATTATCTTTATGAAGCTTTGCTTGAAATTTGTGAATCTAAAAATTGTGATGAAGAAATTTATGAAGAGAATTACGATAGCTCCTTGAATAAAAAGCATGATTGCAATGATTTTATTTTAAATTCTCTTGATGTCAATTGTGCTAATAATATCCAAAACCCTAAGCTTGGGGATGCTAGTTTTGCTATGTTTACTACTTGTTGCAATGATCATGATTGGGGTGACTCTTCTTATGATCTTGAAAATTTATTTAAGCCCCATGATGAATATGAGATTATTAATAGTGTTTGCAATAATATTGAAAGTGCATTTGGAAGAGTGTCAACTTTAGATCCCACATATTTGGAGAATGTTCAATCTTATGGTATTTTTGATAAAAGTGGGTTTGGAGAGGTCATGACTTTAGTTAATGATAATCCCACTATTTTGGAAGAGTGTCAACTTCACATGCATGTGGATCATGTTGGGAATATGTTATGTGATAGCTATTTTGTTGAATTTGCCTATGATCCTACATGTAATTATTATGAGAGAGGAAAATATGGTCGTAGAAATTTTTATCTTACTAAATTACCTCTCGTCATGTTGAGATTGCTATCGTCTCTTTCTTCTTCCTTGCATATGCTAGTTTTTGCTTGCTTGGCAAATTTGTTTCCTTATAATGTGCCTATGCATAGGAATTATGTTAGACTTAGATGTGTTTGTCACGTGTTTCATGATGCTTTCTTTGCGCTTCAATTCTTGTCTTTCATGTGAGCATCATTAAAATTATCAATGCTTAGCTAAAAGGCTTTAAAGAAAAGCGCTTGTTGGGAGACAACCCAATATTTTTCCTTGTTGTTATTTAATAAATTTTTCATCTAGATTCTGTTTACATGTGTTTTCATGTTTTAATTAGTGTATGTGCCAAGTCGAACCTATAGGATAACCTATGGTGATAGTTAATTTGATTCTGCTGAAAAACAGAAACTTTGCACGCACGAAAATAATTTTAGTAATTCACAGAAATGTGCTTCTGCGTTGATTCTTTTTGATGTAGATAAATAGACAAATTTCTCAGGACTTCCTATTTTGTTAGGATTTTTAGAGTTCCATAAGTATTCGAGAGTTACATATTGCTACATATTGTTCTATTTTTTATAGATTCTGTTTTTCGTGTGTTGTTTGCTTATTTTGAAGCATCTATAGCTAGTATTAAGTGGTATGAACCATAGAGAAGTTGGAATACAGTAGGTTTAACACCAATATAAATAAATAATGAGTTCATTACAGTACCTTATGTGGTGGTTTTTCTTTCTTGCACTAACAGAGCTTACGAGATTTCCTGTTGAGTTTTGTCTTGTGAAGTTTTCAAGTTTCGGGTAAAGATTTGATGGACTATGGAATAAGGAGTGGCAAGAGCCTAAGCTTTGGGATGCCCATGGCACCCCAAGATATTCAAGGATAACCAAAATCCTAATCTTGGTGATGCCCCGGAAGGCATCCCCTCTTTCGTCTTCGTCTATCGGTAACTTTACTTGGAGCTATATTTTTATAGGCCACATGATATGTGTTTTGCTTGGAGCGTCTTGTATGATATTAGTCTTTGATTTTTAGTTTACCACAATCATCATTGCTATACACACCTTTTGGTAAGAAACCCACTTGATTGGAATTTATTAGAATACTCTATGTGCTTCACTTATATCTTTTGAGCTAGATAGTTTTGCTCTAGTGCTTCACTTATATCTTTTAGAACACGGCGGTGGCTTGATTTTGTAGAAATAGTTAATCTCTCATGATTCACTTATATTATTTTGAGAGTATCTTAGAACAGCATGGTATTTGCTATGGTTATAAAATTGGTCCTAGAATGATGGGCATCCAAGTTGGGTATAATAAAATTATCATAGGAAGTGAATTGGATGCTATGGTCAATTTGATACTTGATAATTGTTTTGAGATAGGGAGGTAGTGATATTAGAGTCATGACAGTTGGATGATTATGAATTTAAAGAATGCTTGTGTTGAAGTCGCAACTCCCGTAGCATGCACGTATGGTAAAAGTTGTGTAAAAAATTTGAAACATGAGGTGTTCTTAGATTGTGCATCCTTATGAGTGGCGGTCGGGGACGACCGATGGTATTTTCCTACCAATCTATACCCCTAGGAGCATGCGCGTAGTGCTTGGCTTTTGATGAATTGTAGATTTTTGCAATAAGTATATGAGTTCTTTATGACTAATGTTGAGTCCATGGATTATACGCACTCTCACCCTTCCATCATTACTAGCCTCTTCGGTACCGTGCATTGCCCTTTCTCACCTTGAGAGTTGGTGCAAACTTCGCCGGTGCATCCAAACCCCGTGATACGATACGCTCTATCACACATAAACCTCCTTATATCTTACTCAAAACAGCCACCATACCTACCTATCATGGCATTTCCATAGCCATTCAAAGATATATTGCCATGCAACTTTCCACCGTTCCGTTCATCATCATGAGACGCATCATCATTGTCATATTGCCTTGCATGATCATGTAGTTGACATCGTATTTGTGGCAAAGCCACCATGCATAATTTTTTATACATGTCACTCTTGATTCATTGCCCATCTCGGTACACTGCCGGAGGCATTCATATAGAGTCATATCTTGTTCTATTTTGAGTTGTAATTCATGAGTTGTAAATAAATAGAAGTGTGATGATCATCATTATTAGAGCATTGTCCCCAAATAAAAAAAGGCCAAATAAAAAAAGAAGGCCCAAAAATAAAATAAGGGGGCAATGTTACTATCCTTTTCCACACTTGTGCTTCAAAGTAGCACCATGTTCTTCATATAGAAAGTCTCATATGTTGTCACTTTTATATACTAGTGGGAATTTTTCATTATAGAACTTGGCTTGTATATTCCTACGATGGGCTTCCTCAAATGCCCTAGGTCTTCGTGAGCAAGCAAGTTGTATGCACACCCACTTAGTTTCTTTTGTTGAGCTTTCATACATTTATAGCCCTAGTGCATCCGTTGCATGGCAATCCCTACTCTTCATGTTGACATCAATTGATGGGCATCTCGTCAATATGAGACTTTCTCTCTTTTTTGTCTTCTCCACACAACATCCATCATCATATTCTATTCCACCCATAGTGCTATATCCATGGCTCACGCTCATGTATTGCGTGAAAGTTGAAAAAGTTTGAGATTATTTAAGTACGAAACAATTGCTTGGCTTGTCATCGGGGGTGTGCAAGATGGGAGCATTTTTGTGTGAAAAAAATGAAGCATAGCCTAACTATATGATTTTGTAGGGATGAACTTTCTTTAGCCATGTTATTTTGAGAAGACATGATTGCTTTGATTAGTATGCTTGAAGTATTACTATTCTTATGTCAATATGAACTTTTATTTTGAATCATTTGGATATGAACATTCATGCCACAATAAAGAAAATTACATTGAGAATTATGCTAGGTAGCATTCCACGTCAAAAATTCTGTTTTTATTATTTACCTACTCGAGGATGAGCAGGAATTAAGCTTGGGGATTGATACGTCTCCAACGTATCTACTTTTCCAAACACTTTTGCCCTTGTTTTGGACTCTAACTTGCATGATTTGAATGAAACTAACCCGGATTGACGATATTTTCAGCAGAACTGCCATGATGTTGTTTTATGTGTAGAAAAGAAAAGTTCTCGGAATGTCCTGGAAATCCACGGAGGCATTTTTCAGAATTAATAAGAATTTTTGGCGAAAGAATCAAGGCCAGGGGGCCCATGGGCTGTCCACGAGACAGGTGGGCGCCCCCACCCCCCTAGGGCGCACCCTCCTATCTCGTGGGCCCCCTGGACCTCCTCCGACCTCAACTCCAACTCCATATATATCGTCTCGGAGAGAAAAAAATCAAGGAGAAGTTTTCATCGCGTTTCACGACACGGAGCCGCCGCCAAGACCTAATCTCTCTCGGGAGGGCTGATCTAGAGTCCGTTCGGGGCTCCGGAGAGGGGGATTCGTCGCCGTCGTCATCATCAACCATCCTCCATCACCAATTTCATTATGCTCACCGTCGTGCGTGAGTAATTCCATCGTAGGCTTGCTGGACGGTGATGGGTTGGATGACATTTACCATGTAATCAAGTTAGTTTTGTTAGGGTTTGATCCCTAGTATCCACTATGTTCTGAGATTGATGTTGCTATGACTTTGCTATGCTTAATGCTTGTCACTAGGGCCCGAGTGCCATGATTTCAGATCTGAACCTATTATGTTTTCATGAATATATGTGTGTTCTTGATCCTATCTTGCAAGTCTATAGTCACATATTATGTGTTATGATCCGACAACCCCGAAGTGACAATAATCGGGATACTTCTCGGTGATGACCGTAGTTTGAGGAGTTCATGTATTCACTATGTGTTAATGCTTTGGTCTGGTTCCCTATTAAAATGAGGCCTTAATATCCCTTAGTTTCCACTAGGACCCCGCTGCCACGAGAGGGTAGGACAAAAGATGTCATGCAAGTTCTTTTCCATAAGCACGTATGACTATTTACGGAATACATGCCTACATTACATTGATGAATTGGAGCTAGTTCTATATCACCCTATGTTATAACTATTGCATGAGGAATCGCATCCGGCATAATTATCCATCACTGATCCATTGCCTACGAGCTTTTCACATATTGTTCTTCGCTTACTTACTTTTCTGTTGCTACTGTTACAACTACTACAAAAACCCAAAAACATTTACCTTTACTGTTGGTACTATTACCATCACTATCATACCACTTTTGCTACTAAATACTTTGCTGCAGATACTAAGTTATCCAAGTGTGGTTGAATTGACAACTCAACTGCTAATACTCAAGAATATTCTTTGGCTCCCCTTGTGTCGAATCAATAAATTTGGGTTGTACTTCACCCTCGAAAGTTGTTGCGATCCCCTAGACTTGTGGGTTATCAAGACTAATTTCTGGCACCGTTGCCGGGGAGCATAGCTCTATTCTCTGAGTCACTTGGGATTTATATCTGTTGATCACTATGAAGAACTTGAAAGACGCTAAGACCAAGATCTATCCCTCAACTACGAGGGGAGGTAAGGAACTGCCATCTAGCTCTGCACTAGATTCTCCTTCTGTTATGAGTAAGTTTGCGATACCTGAACCTGCTACTGCTATGAATTCTGATATGTCGCATGTTATTGATGATGCCACTTCTGCTATGCATGATGAAACTACTTCTGTGCGTGATACTACTTTGCCATCAGGTGAATTTCTTGATGAACAACTTGCTAGATTTAGGGGGAATGAAATTATTGAAGATCCTATTACTGATGATAGTGATGATGAAGGTCCCCCCAATGATTATGTTTTACCTGTTGTTCCTAAGGGTTATGTTATGAATGAAAAAGCTGCTATGGAAATTCTTGCTTGCAATGATAGAAACGATCTTAAGAAATTATTAGCTAAATGGAAGCAGCAGTCTCTTAATGCTAGAATGAAACCCGATCCTGCTTTTGCTACTTCACCTATCTGTGTTACTGATAAGGATTATGAATTCTCTATTGACCCTGATATTATTACTTTAGTTGAATCTGATCCTTTTTATGGCCTTGAAACTGAAACTGTTGTGGCACATCTTACCAAGTTGAATGATATAGCCACCCTATTTACTCATGATGAGAAGTCTCGCTATTTATATATCCTTAAGATATTTTTGTTCTCATTAAAGGGTGATGCTAAGAGTTGGTATAATTCTCTTGCTCCTGGTTGTGTGTGTAGTCCCTAGGATGTGATTTATTACTTCTCTGCTAAATATTTTCCTGCTCATAAGAAACAAGCTGCCTTGCGGGAAATATATAATTTTGTGCAAATCAAAGAAGAGAGTCTCCCACAAGCTTGGGGGGGGGGCTTCTCCGGTTACTTAATGCTTTGCCTGATCATCCTCTTAAGAAAAATGAAATACTTGATATCTTTTATAATGGACTAACCGATGCTTCCAAGGACCACTTGGATAGTTGTGTTGGTTGTGTTTTCAGGGAAAGAACAGTCGACGAAGCTGAAATACTATTGAATAATATGTTGACTAATGAAAATAATTGGACTCTTCCCGAGCTAATTCCTTAAGTAATTCCTGAACCAATTGAGCCAACTCCTGAGCCTATTCCTAAACCCACTCCGAAGAAGAGAGGTGTTTTATTTCTCAGTCCTGAAGATATGCAAGAGGCAAAGAAATCAATGAAAGAAAAAGGTATTAAAGCTGAAGATGTTAAGAATTTACCTCCTATTGAAGAAATATATGGTCTGAATATACCACCTGAAGAACTACATTGTCTTGATAACCCGACATAGGTAGTGAAGGTAAATTCTCTCTATAGATACGATAAAGTTGAGATACCCTCTACTAAATTTCATAGCCCATGCTTAGATGAATTTGATGACTTTATGGCTAGACAAGAAAGTTTTAATGCTTATGTTGGTAGAGAGTTAAAGAATAATGCTTTCGAGATAGGACGCGTAGGTGATAATCTAGCTAGAGTTAAAGATGAACTTCACTGCGTTAGCAAATATGCTTCTATGGTTGCTACTCAAGCTGAGCAAGTACTCAAAGCTCAAAATGATTTGCTTGATGAATTGAATAATAAAAATGACTTTGCTGTTAGAGTGGCTACTAGAACTGGTAGAATGACTCAGGAACCTTTGTATCCTGAAGGCCACCCTAAGAGAATCGAGCAAGATTCTCAAAGAAATAATTTAGAGGCACCTAGTTCTTCTAAAAAGAAGAACAAGAAAAACGATAGGACGTTGCATGCTTCTAGTGAACCTACTGTAGACACACCTGAGAATCCCAATGATATTTCTATTTCTGATGCTAAAACGCAATCAGGTGATGAACATGAACCTAGTGATAATGTTAATGATAATGTTCATGTTGATGCTCAACCTAGCAAAGACAATGATGTAGAGATTGAACCTGCTATTGATCTTGATAACCCACAATCAAAGAATCAACGTTATGATAAGAGAGATTTTGTTGCTAGGAAGCATGGTAAAGAAAGAGAACCATGGGTTCAGAAACCCATGCCCTTTCCTCCTAAACCATCCAAGTCAAAGGATGATGACGCTTTCCTGAAATGATTAGACCTATTTTCTTACGTATGCGCTTAACTGATATGCTTAAAGTAAATCCTTATGCTACGTATATGAAGGATATCATTACAAATAAAATAAAGATACCGGAAGATGAAATTTCCACCATGCTTGCTAATTACACTTTTAAGGGTGGAATACCAAAGAAACTTGGTGATCCGGGTGTTCCAACTATACCATGCTCCATTAAAAGAAATTATGTTAGAACTGCTTTATGTGATCTTGGAGTCGGTGTTAGTGTTATGCCTCTCTCTTTATATCGTAGACTTGAATTGAATAAGTTGACACCTACTGAAATATCTTTGCAAATGGCTGATAAATTAACTGGTATACCTGTCAGTATTTGTGAGGATGTGCCTGTTGTGGTTGCAAATGTCACTATCTTAACTGACTTTGTTATTCTTGATATTCCTGAGGACGATAGTATGTCTATTATCCTTGGTAGACCTTTTCTTAATACTGCAGGGGCTGTTATTGATTGCAACAAAGGCAATGTCAGTTTTCATGTTAATGGTAATGAGCATACGGTACACTTTCCGAGGAAACAATCTCAAGTTCATAGTATCAATTCTATTGAAAAAGTTCCAACAATCATTTTTGGAGGTTTTGAATTTCCTCTCCCTACTATCAAGAAAAAGTATGATATTCTTATTGTTGGGGATTTCCATATCCCCATTGAGGTAACTTAGTGTTATTCGAAATTTCTCCGGATCCGTGTTATTCGGAATGAGTTTGTTAACAAGACTTGATCAACCTTGTTAGTGGGTTCATTTTGATACGAGATGGATGAAACTAGAAGGCACAACCTTCTGTACCCTCTTTTTACTTTCTGTTATTTAGAATAAATAAAGAAAAATTAGTATTATCTGTCTGTTTTTTGAATTATCCGTGCATTAAAAGATAGTCCGAAAATAAAAGTGCTCCAAATGCCCTGCAAATTTAGTATGATTTTTTCTGGAATATTTGAGGATTTTAGGCACTGAAAACACTGCGGGAGGGCCCAGCACCAGGCCACGAGAGAGGAGGGTGCCCCCCCCCCCCCTGTAGGGCGTGCCCCCTGTCTCGTGGGCCCCTGGTGGCTCCCCTCCACTTATGCCAGCACCCACACACTTCATCTTCTACCCAAAAAAATCCCCATCCAGCTTAAGCCCAAATTCTAGCTCGTTTTGCTGCGATTTTCGATCTCTTAGCTCAAAGCTCCATTCGCAAAACTGCTTTGGGAGATTGTTGCTTGGTATGTGACTCCTCCGTTGGTCCAATTAGTTTTTGTTCTAGTGCTTTATTCATTGCAAATTTTTGCTGCATAGGTGACCATGTTCTTGAGCTTGCATGTTAAATTTTTGAGGTCCCAAACAATTCCAATGCATGATATAGGCTCTAGGCACTTGTAGGAGTAGTTGCTATCAATCTTGTTTAGTTTTATCCACTTTTATTTTGAAGTTACTAAAATTTCAGAAATTTTCAGAAAAAGAAATATGCTTAGAAGAATGTACCAAGGTGGTTCCTCGGCAAAGAAAGGGCCCAGGATTGCTATACGTGAACAAGATGTTAATTTGCCAAGGGATGCCAATGTACGGGCTTGTGAGTGGCCATCCGATGATTTTATGGTCAAAGCAGGCTTCAAGGAGGAATTTGACGCGTATGTGCGTAATGCCGAGCTGGAGGACTTCTTACAAGATAAGTGTCCTCAATATTATCAATTGACTGATTCCTTTGTGCGGAGGTTCGAATATATTTCTTTGCGTAATTCTCCTAGTGTTATGTTTGATATTTATGATACATCTTATACCATGGATTTAGAGGATTTTACAACTGCTTGCAAACTCCCTCAGTGGGGTAATATTAATGATCCTACCAAATCTGAAGTTAGAAATCTTCTTCCTAGTATTACTGTGGGAGAATCTAGGGACGTAACACAAGCTACCATAGGGAGCATTCACTTTCCGGCTATACATTACTTTGCTCTCTTTATTGGTAGATGCATTAACGGTAAGGACGAAGTATGTCACATGTGTGCCCCTGGTCTTTGTGTTCTCAAGAGTGCTGTGTCAGGTTATAGAGGTTATAACTTGGGGGCAATAGTTGCACGTAGGTTGCAGAATAATAGTAAAAAGGGTAATTTCTTTGGAGGAATTTATGAAACCCGTGTGGCTAATTTTCTTAATATAGCTCCATGAGAGGGGGATATGATTGTACCTCCTGTTTATTTGGATAGAGAAGCTATGATTGATCATCAATTTCTTGAGAGGAATGAACAATTCCTCCATTATCGACTAATCTATGACAGACGCAACGTTGTCCCTGTCACTCTTCCTACTCCATACCTTTTTGATTATCAGGCAAAAGGAAGATATGTTATCACCAGGGAAGAAGCCGCTGAATATGAGAGGGGAATGGAGGCAGCTCGCCAACACGCTGCTGCTCAGGAGGCGGTCGCCTCTGCATCTCAGTACTACCCCAGTTTCACTTATGGATATCAGCCAGGCGGTCCTTGGTATTAGACCAACTTAGGCCAAAAGCCTAAGCTTGGGGGAGTACGTATTTCTCACCGACTTTACATTCATGTTCACGAAGTAGTCGTCGGTGCTCATACTCTTTCATTGTATTATCCATGCTAGTTTAAATTTCTTCTTCTAGTTTTCTTCTTGTTTGTTTGATAAACCTTAATAAAAACCAAAAAAATTAGTTAGTTTAATTTCCTTGCTTGTAGTAGAAATTAAAATGAAAACCCAAAAAGATTTCTAGTTCTTCTTCTTGCTTGTTGGGAGCTTTCCCGTGTAAATAGTTTTATTTTCTTTTCTTTCTTTTGGGGGTCGAGAAGACCATATTGAAAATGCTTAGTGGCTCTCATATGCATGATTGATTATTTATATTTAGAGCCCATATTACTTGTCTTCTCTCTTGAGTTGAATGCTTGCAGATTCCAGCTTAGTCCATTGCACATGCACTCTTATTATTATACACATCGTTCGGTCGTGCAAGTGAAAGGCAATAATGACGATATATGATGGACTTATTGGGATGAGAAAGCTGGTATGAACTCGACCTCTCTTGTTTTTGTAAATATGATGATTCATCGTTCCCGAGTCAGCTATTATGAAGTAAACATATTTGCAATGACATTTAGAGATTATAGTTGCTTGCGCCATGCTTGATTAGCTATGAATTATAATGGTTTACCTTGCGTGCCAACATGCTATTAGAATGATTGTGATGTGATATGATGGGATGGTATCCTCCTTTGAATGAATTGAGTGACTCGACTTGGCACATGTTCACGCATGTAGTTGAATCAAGTCAACATAGCCTTCACGATATTTATGTTCATGGTGGATTATATCCTACTCATGCTTGTATTCGGTGTGAATTGATTTTAATGCATGTTTATGACTATTGTCGCTCTCTCAGTTGGTCGCTTCTCGGTCTTTTGCTAGCCTTCACCTGTACTAAGCGGGAATACTGCTTGTGCATCCAAACTCCTTAAACCTCGACCGCGGAGGGGCAGTTTTGCGGCGGGTGCACGCCCACCGCGCGCAAGGTGTTCGGCGATTTGCCTGCCTCGGTGATGGACTCGGATGATGAGGAAAAGTGCTCGCCGCGCTGCTGGAGGAGGAAGCCGAGGCCGACGTCCAGGAAGAAGAGCATCTCATGGTGCTCGCCGCCCTCGCCCAGCTGCTGGCGAGCAATGAAAAGCCACGGCGAGGCGGCGAGGCGCCGGGGCGGGTGAAAGCAAAGAACCGGCATCATCTCGAAGGCTACTGCATGCTCTACTCCGACTACTTCGCCGATGCTCCACTTCACGGCGAAATAACATTTCGGCGCCGTTATCGGATGAGCAGAAAGATTTTCCTCCGGATTGTGAATTCCATCCGGGAGTTCGACAACTACTTCAAATGCAAGATGGATTGCACCGGTACACTTCGATTCACCTCCATCCAGAAATGCACGACAGCAATGAGGATGCTTGCATACGGAGCTCCCGGTGACTCACTCGACGACTATGGGCGCATGGCCGAGTCCACCAGCCTAGAGTGTTTCTACAAGTTCTGTCGGGCAGTGGTGGCAGTGTTTGGACCGCAATACTTGAGAACACCCAATGCGGAAGACACTGCTCGGATCCTAGCACAGAATGCAGCAAGAGGATTTCCTGGGATGCTTGGAAGCATCGACTGCATGCATTGGAAATGGAAAAATTGCCCATTTGCTTGGCAGGGGATGTACAAAGGCGCCAAATGCGGTTGCAGTGTGGTACTTGTGATGAAATATGAGTTTTTATTTGTTGAACTATATAATTTGTATTGAACTATGTGTTGTTGTACTATTTTGTTGAAGTATTTGAAATTTATGTGATGAAATATGTGATAAAAAAATATTTATGTTGATAATTGAACGCCGAGCCACGGCGAATCACGCCGAATATGGGACTATTCTCGCCCATATGGACCTTTTTCGCCAAAATAAGTGGACCAAAATCGATGACTGGGGGCGAGCTGGGGGTGACGACTGGACGCAAAACGACTCCCAACGCCGAAAGAATCGTTGGCTCACCCCAGGGGGCGATTTTTGTGCGCCCTGGGGGGCCGAACGGCTGGAGATGCTCTTACCAATACCAGCCTACGCCAACGGTGGTACGATATCGCTCGCACGGCGAATCCATGGTATGGATCCCGCCCGTTACACTAGAATCTTAGCATACCAGTACGGGCCGATAACACTGCTGCTTGCTGACAGTGTGATGGGTGTACTTGCAGGATGACGATAGGTCGGTCGACTTCACCAGCGAGCCGGCCGATAGGTCCCACACGGGAGGATGGATAGCTGCCGCCAAGCGCCGAGTTGGCAGAGCGCGTGTGCGTCACGGCCATCACCAAGTGCCTCATGACATAACTTATCGCCAATCTCCACGTCCACGAGGCCACGTCAGCCAGCATGGTCACCAACTTTGAGGCGACTCTGAACCTGCTCGCCCTCGTCGGAGGCTTCCTGGCGGCCGAATTTCGTGTTTTGACCCTTTTTGGAAAGAATTTCGGGATCTGACCCCAGTTCGGAAAAATTTCGGGATCTGACCCTTTTGCCTACCGCCAGAGGGCCTGGCGGTAGGATTGCGTGCCCTACCGCCATACCCTGCGGCGGTAGGCCCTTTGACGGCGACTGACGGTCGTTGGCAGGCGCTGACGTGGAAAAGGGCCTACCGCCATCCCCTACGGCGGTAGGTTACTGGAGCCTACCGCCATACCCTCTGGCGGTAGGGTCCTGTGTTCTGGATAAGGTGGGAGGGGCTGGATATTCCCCCCTCCTCAACCACTCATTCAGCCCACATCACCTCTCCACCGAGCTCAACTCTCCCCCCTCTTTCTTTGAAGCACAAGAACCTCCCAAATCTCTCTCATTTGTTTGAGGTTTCTCCGGTGGATTCTTACCATTTTCATCACTCAAGGTGGCTCTCTTATTTCCCCTCATTTTGATTGGTTGATATCTTTGTTTACTTTGCATTTGCTCATTTGATTGCAAACCCTAGCTCATCATTTTGGTGTGGTCAAATCAATTACTATGATCCATTTAGGTTTATGTTTGTGATTTCCTTATGTATGATGTGCTTAGAATTGCTTGTAGAAAAGTTTGTGTGCCTAGATCTAGTGCTAATCTTAATGTACATAATGGGGATTAGGTTATGCTTAAGAAATCAATTAAATCTAAGTTATTTTAATAGCAACTTTTGAATTGTAGGATGGCACCATTCGTTTTCTTTGAAACTTCTGCTGAGGCGGCGGCGAACCGTGAACACGAATTGATTGAGGAAAAGATGAACTTGTGGATCGAAGCCATTGATGCGTTGAATGCGGAGTGTAGGGCCTTTTCATATAATTATTTCAATAAAGACCGTTCCGAAAATTTTATAACAAAAAAGGAGAGGCTGATGAAGAAGCTCAAGACGGTGGAAAAAAAATTGTAGGCGTGATCTTGCAATGCAAATTACATTGTGTGCGACAACGACAGAATATGCTGAGATAGACATGGGCAATCATGGTCAGGTCATTGATTGGTTAGTTTGCCAACCATTCTCGTCGGATGAGAACCATGCATCTCGTTGGGCATGGGTCAAAGAAAGAAATGATGTTATTTGTTGCAACCCGGGACCGTACGCCGCATAGTATTGCATGAGGCTATGTAATCTTTGTCATTTGGACTGTAATGACATGTACCCTATGCTTGGTCGTCGTTTGAACTACTATGACTTGTACCCTTAACATTTGAACTCATTAAGAACTTGGTGTTGTATGTCATATCAAGTAACCGAGTGTTGTACTCTACTTAATTTATTTTATGTTTTTGTTTATGTCATCTTAAACCCGTATATTCATGTAGGATGGACAGTCGATCCATGACTATGAACATGGCGTGTGAGAAGATCATGGCGGAGCGACGCCGTTGCTTGAATAAGGAATGTGAAGCATGGTTGAAGAGTTGTGATGAGGCAAATGCGACCATGAAGGATTTCAGCAAGTATCACTTTATCGAGGAACCTTCTGTTGCTAAGGAGAAAAAAGCATTCTGAAAGCTTGTGAAGGAGAAAGAGAGGATGCTTGATCAGCTGCAAGACCGGGAATATGCTTGCAGACACGCTTTGGCAGTTGAGATTGCGTTCACTGCAAGCAAAGAAGAATTCTGTGAGATGGACTTGAGGAAACCCGGGCAGGTCATAGGATGGGCAATCAAACAGGGCGTGTCAGAGAATCCCGCTCGCCGTGATGCATGGGCTTGGTTCCGTGAAATGAATGGTGTGTTGGGTCATTGGGCAGGATCCACAGACTTTCAACTGAAGCGTAATCAAGGGCGTGACGATCAAATTGAACGTCTGATAAGTATGAGAGATATGTTACCTGTTTAGAAAATGTGCTGTTCAGCATGAGTTATTAGTTTCAAACAATGTCATCCAAACCGGGTCATGTTTTAATAAGTTTGAACATTTGTTATTCATGAATGTAATGAACTATGTTGAGTTGAGTTATGTATGTGCTTGCGAGATGATCATTCTAATATTTGATAGAATTGGGTATATTGTGCTAACATTCCACACATATGGGGCAAAACAGGGGAGAGGAGGGACCAGGCCCTACCGCCACAGGCCATTGCGGTAGGGTGCTGGTCCTACCGCCAACGGTTCTGGTTTCTTCGTCACAGAAACTTTGCCACCCCTACCGCCATGCAACCTGGCGGTAGAGTCCAGCACCCTACCGCCATGGCCTATGGCGGTAGGGTTCTAACTCCGAAAACAGAGCACTCTATTCTGTTATATCCCACTTCTCTTCACAGCACAACAGTTTTTCAATAAGAATCATGACAAATCCCAGAATACACTAACAAACTAAATTCATTCACAACACATTGCAAACATCTTCACACCAAATTCAATACAAATGGCAAATTCATTCACGACAAGTTGACGACACATGGCTTTTTGCCTTAGTACTACATAGTTCATGATAAATTTGCCATGGCTTCATCCGGTTACATGACGAGTCCACCGAAGGCGAAGGCTTTACTGAGTCATACGGGGCCATTTCCCCTTCCTGTCACGTGCCTCATCCTCCTCTTGTGCCTTGCGAGCTCTTGCAAGCTTTCTTTCCCTCTCCTCCTCACGAGCAAGCTTCGCTTGGCGTGCCCTCTCCTCCTCGTGTTGCTTCCGCTCCATCCTCTCTTTTTGACGACGCTCTTCGTCCAAGCCTCTTTGAAACCTTTCTTCGAACAGCCGTTGGCGCCTAAAACAATCTTCTAATTGGTCCTTTTGGATATCTTTTGGCACTTCATGATCTATCCAGCTGAAGTACTTGCATAGAGGAGGCGGTGACTGCATATAAAACGGATGTTAGTGATGACACACATTTGAGAGTAACATGTTACTTCTCTAGCATACCGGTGGAAGGTCATAGGTGTTAGTTGGAAGCGCACGATCGTAAGCATAATTGGGGCAAACAAAATATCTCCTTCCTTCGGTCCATGACTTCTTTCGGTCGGTGGACTCCTTCACCTTGCAAACATCTCCACACCAACATGGCGGAATCTTCACATCCTTCTCCTTCACCTTGTCCACAGATGCGTCCTTCCACTTGTGTGGCATGTCTTCATGGTGAGCACACGGTGGCCTTGTCATGGAACCGGATGAAGCCATGCCCTACAACAAATAAAGATGTTAAGTCTAAATATGAACACATTGACATGTAAAGGGGCAAATATATCAACACATGCATGAACATATTAAAAGTAGTACCATTCACATTATTTAACCATCCGGATTGAGCAACACGTCGATAGGCCTTCCCCTATCAACCCGACGTGTCCTAGAACCACCGGATACACGGCCACGGGCCCCTACAAGGCTAGTCCTTCCTCCATGGCCACGGCTCCCTCCAAGGCTAGTCCTTCCTCCACGGCCGCGGCCCCCTCCAATGTTAGCCCTTCCTCCACGGCCACGGCCCCCTCCAAGGCTACTGCTCCGTCCATGTGTTTGACTAGTGCCCATGTTGGTTCTTCGTTTCTTGCATGTCCTAACATTGTGTCCTGTGTCATTGCATTCTCCACAATTGTTGTTTTCCGGTGGCTCCATGAAATGACCACTACCAAATTGCTTCATTCCGGTGTATCCAGCTAGATCTTCCATGTCACTCCGGAATCTCTTCTTTCTTCTTCTTCCCCTCATAGGCACCATGAGTGCGGGATCTGGCACAATGTCAGGCCCAACATACTCAGGCCACTGTGAGGCATCAAGGAAAGGATTGAACCGAGGCGCCCATGTCAACCTTGTTCTTTCCAATGTAAACTCGTGCAACTGCACCATTGTGCCATCGGATACGTTCATGTTTCTCACCCGTGTTGCGGTCATCAAATGCGAGCAAGGCCAATGATACTTGTGTGGCCTCTCACACTGGCACCAACGGTTTTTAAGGCGCACCTCGTAAGCAACTCCACCGTAAGACCTACCGTCCCTTGTTGTCCCACCCGGCTCATCGATTGATAGATCATTTCTTTTTCATTATATGTGATCACTTGTTGTTTGGCAGACTTGCGCGCTTGATGCAACAACCAATCATGAACCTTTAATGGATAGTCCATCTTTTCCCCAATCCACTTGGCCGTGCTTGCAGAATGCTTTAGTAAGTACTCATTGAGCTTGATGAAAGTGTACTTGAGTATTGCGGTCACCGGCAAGGAACAGACACCCTTCAACACATTGTTGAAGCATTCCACCATGTTGCTTGTCATGTCCCCATATCGCATACCTCCTTCATCGTAAGCGCGTGACCACTTTTCCTTCTCCGGAAAGTGCCTAACCAAGAATTCTTTCCCCCCTTTGTTCTTCTCCAAATCCTCGAGGAGTTTATCATATCGGGTCTTGAATGTGGTGGTGTTGAAAGCAACGCAAACAAGGGTAAGGTCTTTGCAAAACTCCTTGCTCTTGCATGCCCGGTAAAAGTTCGCAACAAAGTGTCTCATGCACCAACGGTGTTGAAGCTTTGGAAGACCGGGAATATCAACGTCTATTGCTTTGAGAATCCCATGATGGCGATCCGATATAATGCATACCTCTCGCTTGCCTATCACCTTGGTTCTCACATGCCCCATGAACCACTACCAATTATCATCGTGCTCCGAAGGCACCAAGGCAAATGCCACCGGCAACACGTTATCATTTGAAGAGTGGGCCATCGCCACCATCAATGTGCCCTTGTATTTGCCGGTCAAGAATGTACCATCTATAGACAACAGCGGGCGACAATACGTGAATGCCTCAATGCATTGTCCAAAGCTCCAGAAGGCACGACAAAACACTCCGTCAATTGACTCCACCTGATGGCGCATTCCCGGGTTTCGATGAGCAATTGCTGCCAACATCTTGGGGAGAATGTTATATGCGGCCTCATAATCACCATGCAACATCCTAATAGCGTTTGCCTTCGCCATCCATGCCTTCCCGTACTTGATCGATGTCTGAATTGTTCCTCAATCGAAGACATGAGAAACTTGACCTTCACGGTTGGATCATGTGCTATTTGATGCAACAATTTATATCCTAGATACTCCGACGTGAGTTGACGATGTCCTTTGCTTTGGTCGGCCTTGTCCGGGGGTACGCACGTGTGAGTGCCAACATGACTCTTCAAGACCCATTGCCCGGTTTCTTTGATTTTTCTACCGCGGACCATCCATTTGCAACCTTCTTTGTCACATTTGACCGTGTACCGAAGTTTTTGATTTGAATGACCAACAACAAACGGCCTATGGTTCCTAATGGCATAGTCACACAACCATATCTTGAACTCTAGCAAAGAACCAAACTTGATGCCTTTCTTCAAATGAGCATTCTCATCCTCATTTTCTGGTCGAGGATCACTGAATTTGGGGCACGGCGTTGGCTCGGACAACCATAATCTCATCCCACCATCAACGACTGCATTGTCCGCAAGACTCACATCTCTAAACAAAGGCGGCCCTCTCTCCTTGCCGGTCACCTTCTTGTAGATTTCGTTTTCTGGTGCAGTCAACCCATCCTCATCCAACTCTTCCTCCGGACCCTCGTCATCTGAGTTATACCCACACATACGGTTATAAGGGAGGGTACGGTCCATGTCTTGTTGCCGCACAATGACATCCAAGTTACCAATTGGATTGTAATGGATCTCTTCATTCTCTGAGTAAACATCCTCCTCTAGAGCAACAATAGCATCATCATCAACATGAGGAATAGCATCTTCTTCAACATGAGGAATAGCATCATGACGGAGTACTATGGCGCTAGCGTTGATATGATCTTCATTGGGTTGGCTACTTGGTGGTTGGCTAGAAGAATTGGGGACATACACCTCGGCACTGTCATCATGCATGGGGAGGATGCATTGCGGTTGAGATCAATTTGCAAAGGAGGAGGAGGATCAACCTTTGTGGCAAAGATCTCAAGAGACTTGTCTTGTGATGCGTCTACTTTTCCTTGTACACATTCCAATGCAATTGGGAGGTGATGGGCATACTCTTTAATCGGGACTTTACTCCCAATCCAACGTCATACCTCCCAATAAGCTTAACCTCGGCATTTGGGTCATTCCAATGTAAGACGCTTCTCACTTGAACTACAAGATCATCAAAGCTTGGACTTGTGTCAAGAACCATAGCCTCTTCCCCTTCATCGTCATTTCCAAGCATAAATGTCGACTTGTCCAAATAATGAACGTTTACGAGCTTATGCATCTAAGAAAATGGGAACAATATAATCAATCCATATATGTCATCCAACCAACACAAATGGACAAATGAACAAAATTTTGCATAACTACTATTCATAGTAAAGTTAACCTAACCATTAACCACTAACCCTAACCATAACCCCTAACATAATCACTATAACCCTAACCCCCAATATAACCACCACCATAACCACCAACATAACCACCCAACATCCCTAACCCTAACCCTAACACCAACCCCTAACATAACCACAACCCTAGCCATAAATGCATCATAAATGCACACAACAACATCAACACCTAGGGTTTGCAATAAATTGACCAAATCAACACAAAACAAAGATCTCAACCAATCAAAACAAGGGGGAATGGGGGAGGTACCTTGGGTGATGAAAATGCTCCGGATCCACCGATGAAATCCCAAGCAAATGGAGTGGATCTAGGGGGGGTTTGTGAGGGGGGGAGAGGGGGAAGAGGAGCTGAGCACGGGGAAGAAGATGAGTGAGGAAGAAGAGTGGTGGTGGGGCCCACAAACCAGCCCCTCCCCACCTTATCCAGAACACAGGACCCTACCGCCAGAGGGGATGGCGGTAGGCCCTTTTCCACGTCAATCGCCGTCAAAGGGCCTACCGCCGTAGGGTATGGCGATAGGGCACGCAATCCTACCGCCAGGCCCTCTGACGGTAGGCAAAAGGGTCAGATCCCGAAATTTTTCCGAACTGGGGTCAGATCCCGATTTTGTTTGCAAAAAGGGTCAAAACACGAAATTTGGCCCTTCCTGGCTGACGCAAAAATGGGGCGCTATATCATGACGGTCATCTCAGGGATAATCACCGCGATTGTAAGAACGAGCACCCTTAGCCTTGTACCTTGTTTTGACAGCATGACATTTTCTTATTTCCGATGGTAACAACCCGTTTCGTGTGCCCGCTAGTTTTTTACTGGAGACCTCTTATCTTTTTAAGTTTTGCTTCCGTGTTAAAAGAGTTTTGTGTGTGTGTGTGTGTGTGCGGGGATCAGTGTTAAAAGAGTTGGGCGGCATGCGATAATCACCGCGATGGTATACATATGCACTCTTAGGTATTTTGTTGGATTTGATTTGACCGCATGATTTTCTCACAGGGCGTCGGGCTCCTCACGGTCGCGACGACCGCGCCGAGCTTACGGCCGCCGCCATGCTCGGACCCGCACGGGTGCGCCACGGTGAGCGGCGGGCAGCTGCCGATGATCTACCTGGCGCTGTACATTGTGGCGGCAGGGGCGGGCGGTCTGAAGGCGAATGTGTCTGGCTTTGGCTCCGACCAGTTTGACGCCCGTATTCCGCGGGAGCAGCAGGCCTTGAGGTTTTTCTTCAACCGTTTCTATCTTTGCGTAAGCGTCGGATCACTCTTCGCCGCCACGTTCCTTGTATATGTGCACGATAATCTAGGCCGCGGCTGGGCGTACGGAACACCGGCGGTCGTCACGCTGCTCAGCACTGCGGCGCTTGTGGCGCGCCGGCCGACGGAGATACCGGTACAAACTACCACAGGGCAGCCCGCTCCAGCTAATCGCCACGGTGCTGTGGAGGGCGTGGAGGAACCGCAAGTTGCCACCACCTGCCAACGCAAACAAGCTCAACGGCTTCCACTCGGCCAACGTACCCTACACCGCAAGGCTCAGGTAATTTTCTTTCATTTTTGAGTTGGAAAAGGCTTAGCTAATCAGTTCGAGCATTTTGGTCATTCCCATACTGTAACTGTTAAGTTTGATTGTTTGTTATTTTACCACTGCAAACAAAAATATTTTTTCTTAACTATTCTAGTTGTACTAAAACTTTGTGATAACCTAAGCATTCCCTTTTTGTGATGAAACAGACGTGATGTTGGACCGTGTTGACAAGAGCTGCAGTGCTTTCTTTTGGGCGGGCTCTGAACAAATCAATGGAGGCAAGTGTCTGGTCGCATGGCAAAAGCCGGCCCAAGCAGCTTGGTGGATTGGGCGTCTTAGATCTGAACAAGCATGGATTGGCTTTGCGATTAAGGTGGGAATGGCTTAAACGCACGGATGATTCGAGACCTTGGCAGGGTTTGCCGCTAGCTATGGATGCCAATGTGCAAGCGGCTTTCAACAGTCTTGTTCATTGAAAGGTGGGCAATGGAGAGAGGGCACCACTAGTACGACAGCGTGTTCGCACGCAAGTGGCCAATAGGCGCACTGTCAGAGAGGCCCTGTACATGCATCGATGGGCAAATGACATCTCGGGTGAGCTATCTGTTGATGGGCTTCTTCAGCTTATTCAGCTCTGGGACACGATGATCAACACGGTGCTTGATTTGAGGGAAAATGACTCCCTAGTATGGAGATGGAACAACAGCGGAGCGTACACCTCACGATCTACCGATGGCATGTTGTGGCACGGCAGTGTTCGCTTTGCCCTAGCCGCGGCTATCTGGAGATGTTGGGCGTCGTTATCGTGCAAGCTGTTCATGTGGCTCGCCATGCAATACAGACTTTGGACGGCAGACCGACGACTACGACATGGATTGCAAGACCAAGTATCTGCCTGTTACATCTGCGACCAAGAGGAGGACACGGTCGATCATATCTTGCTCCGCTGCGTGTTCGCACGGCAAGTCTGGCACTGCTGCTTCCTTCGAGCCAGGATCACGACCAACTTGGTCCCCACGACAGATGATAAGATTGCAGATTGGTGGCTGCATGCTCGCAAACAGATCCCAAAGGAGACTCGGAAAGGCTTCGACTCGATTGTCATGCTCATCTGTTGGAGCCTTTGGAAACATCGCAATGGACTAGTTTTTGGTCCGACAAGGGTAGTCTCTTCTATCGCTAGCTTCACTGGTCAAATTTTCGACGATCTGCGTGCTTGGGCAATGGTAGGAGCTAACAGAGTTACCACTTTTTGTGAGTAGTAGAGTTAGATGTAGGGGTGGAGTTCTGAGGGCCGAGTCGTGACTACTAGTTGGTCACCACGGCTTTATGTATTCTTCAACTCTTGTATATATTTCTGCCTTCTATACAGCTAAGGTACGCGATTGCGTACTCTCAAAAAAAAAAACAGACATGATGTTACTATGTTAGGAATTAGTTACCGTTTTCTTTGGGCTCTGTAGTAGTATGGACATACTGGTGGGCATGGGCTGTATAAGCAGCTGTAGTTCCGAACATGTAACAATTCCGACGTCACAGTGTGTAGATGCACAAGCACTCGGGTATTTATTTATTTATTGATTAAAAAAAGACTCAGGTTTAACTACTCTTCAGACCTCATCTAAACTTCAAGTCAATGCTTTATCCTTTTCGCGATAATCAGAAAACTCTCAACTTGTATCCATGTTAAATACTACTCCCTACTAATAGTTCGAGATACATCATCTTTTATTCATTTTGATAACAAGTATTTCCGGATGGAGGGAGTAGTAATTTTATAAGCTAGTACTCCGGAACTGCTCATCCATATTGTAATAGCGTTCGTATTTATCAACTTTGTTGTGTCATGAGCCGTAATTTTACTCTGCATGCAGGGGCCAAATTCACTGTTTTGACCCTTTTCTTTAACTTAAGCACGATTTGACCCTATGTGCAATTTTTTTTCGGATCTGACCCTTTTTCTACCGTCATTGTCTTTACCGCCAAGACCTTTGGCGATAGGACTTACTTACACCGTTACGCCTGTTCGGTGTGAAAAGGACCCTACCGCCATGGTCTTTGGCGGTAGGGGCGTGCATGTAATTATAATAAAGACACGCATGCAATAAAAGATTCATTTTTTGCAAAAAGGACCCTACCGGCATAGCCTATGGTGGTAGGGTTACACGTCCTACCGCCATCGACTCGGCGGTAGGGTCCTTTCTGCAAAAAATGAAAGTGATGGTGCAGGTAAGTCCTACCGCCAAAGGCCGTGGCGGTAGGGTGTGTTACCCTACCGCCATAGACAATGGCAGTAGGAAAATGGTCAGATTCAAAAACTTTTGCACATAGCGTCAGATCGTGCTAAACTAAGAAAAAAGGGTCAAAACAGTGAATTTAGCTGCCTGAAGGTGCCTCGACAGGGCGGCGATGGTTGATCAAGGCGATCGCATGGCAGTGATACGTCTCCAACGTATCTAAAAATTTTATTGTTTCATGCTATTATATTACCCATTTTGGATGTTTATGGGCTTTACTTTACACTTCTATATCATTTTTGGAACTAACCTACTAACCGGAGGCCCAGCCCGAATTGCTGTTTTTTTGCCTATTTCAGTGTTTCGAATAAAAGGAATATCGAACGGAGTCCAAACGAAATGAAACCTTCGGGAGCGATCTTTTTGGAACAAACGTGATCCAGGGGACTTGGAGTGGACGTCAAGCAACGGAGGAGGCGGCAACGAGGGTGCCCGGCGCGCCCCCCACCCTCGTGGGCCCCTCGAGCATCCACCGACCTACTTCTTCCTCCTATATATACCCATGTACCCTGAAAACATCGGAGGCGACCACAAGAAACTATTTCCACCATCGCAACTTCTGTATCCGCGAGATCCCATCTTGGAGCCTTCGTCGGCGCTCCGCCGGAGGGGCAATCGACCACAGAGGGCCTCTACATTATCCCCAAGGCCCTTCCGATGAGTTGTGAGTAGTTTATCACAGACCTTTGGGTCCATAGTTATTAGCTAGATGGCTTCTTCTCTCTCTTTGAATCTCAATACAAAGTTCTCCTCGATCTTATTGCAGATCTATTCGATATAACTCTTTTTGCGATGTGTTTGTCGAGATTCAATGAATTGTGGGTTTATGATCAAGTTTATCTATGAGAAATATTTGAATCTCCTCTGAATTCTTTTATGTGTGATTAAGTTATCTTTGCAAGTATCTTCGAATTATCAGTTTGGTTCGGCCTACTAGATTGATCTTTCTTGCAATGAGAGAAGTGCTTAGCTTTGGGTTGAATCTTGCGGTATCCTTTCCCAGTGACAGCAGGGGCAACAAGGCACGTATTGTATTGTTGCCATCGAGGATAAAAAGATGGGGTTTATATCATATTGCATGAGTTTATCCCTCTACATCATGTCATCTTTCTTAATGCGTTACTCTGTTCTTTATGAACTTAATACTCTAGATGCATGCTGGATAGCGGTCGATGTATGGAGTAATAGTAATAGATGCAGGCAAGAGTCGGTCTACTTGTCACGGACGTGATGCCTATATACATGATCATGCCTAGATAATCTCATAACTATTCGCTTTTCTATCAATTGCTCGACAGTAATTTGTTCACCTACCGTAATACTTATGCTATCTTGAGAGAAGCCACTAGTGAAACCTATGCCCCCGGGTCTATCTCTTATCATATAAGCTTTCAATCTACTTTTATTTGCATCTTTACTTTTCCAACCTATATCATAAAATACCAAAAATATATTTATCTTATCATATTATCTCTATCAGATCTCACTTTCGCAAGTGGCCGTGAAGGGATTGACAACCCATTTATTGCGTTGGTTGCAAATTCTTGTTTGTTTGTGTAGGTGCGTTGGACTTTTGAGGAGCCTCCTACTGGATTGATACCTTGGTTCTCAAAAACTGAGGGAAATACTTATGCTACGATTGCTGCATCACCCTTTCCTCTTCGAGGAAAACCAATGCAAGCTCAAGACATAGCAAGAAGGATTTCTGGCGCCGTTGCCGGGTAGGTCTTCGCTCAAGTCAAGACATACCAAGTACCCATCACAAACTCATCTCTCTCGCATTACATTATTTTCAATTTGCCTCTCATTTTCCTCTCCCCCAGTTCACCCTTGCCATTTTATTCACCCTTCTTCTGTTCATCTTTTCGTTTGCTTTGATGTCTTACTTGGCTCGTTTGCTCGTTTGGTTGGAATAGTTGTTTATTTATTGCTAAGTAGAGAACCTGAGATATATGGATGCTCATCCGCTTGTCAATCTTTTTAAGAGATCCAATTATGATGAACCAATTGCTAGTGAGTTTTGTGCACTAGATTATCTTTATGAAGCTTTGCTTGAAATTTGTGAATCTAAAAATTGTGATGAAGAAATTTATGAAGAGAATTACGATAGCTCCTTGAATAAAAAGCATGATTGCAATGATTTTATTTTAAATTCTCTTGATGTCAATTGTGCTAATAATATCCAAAACCCTAAGCTTGGGGATGCTAGTTTTGCTATGTTTACTACTTGTTGCAATGATCATGATTGGGGTGACTCTTCTTATGATCTTGAAAATTTATTTAAGCCCCATGATGAATATGAGATTATTAATAGTGTTTGCAATAATATTGAAAGTGCATTTGGAAGAGTGTCAACTTTAGATCCCACATATTTGGAGAATGTTCAATCTTATGGTATTTTTGATAAAAGTGGGTTTGGAGAGGTCATGACTTTAGTTAATGATAATCCCACTATTTTGGAAGAGTGTCAACTTCACATGCATGTGGATCATGTTGGGAATATGTTATGTGATAGCTATTTTGTTTAATTTGCCTATGATCCTACATGTAATTATTATGAGAGAGGAAAATATGGTCGTAGAAATTTTTATCTTACTAAATTACCTCTCGTCATGTTGAGATTGCTATCGTCTCTTTCTTCTTCCTTGCATATGCTAGTTTTTGCTTGCTTGGCAAATTTGTTTCCTTATAATGTGCCTATGCATAGGAATTATGTTAGACTTAGATGTGTTTGTCACGTGTTTCATGATGCTTTCTTTGCGCTTCAATTCTTGTCTTTCATGTGAGCATCATTAAAATTATCAATGCTTAGCTAAAAGGCTTTAAAGAAAAGCGCTTGTTGGGAGACAACCCAATATTTTTCCTTGTTGTTATTTAATAAATTTTTCATCTAGATTATGTTTACATGTGTTTTCATGTTTTAATTAGTGTATGTGCCAAGTCGAACCTATAGGATAACCTATGGTGATAGTTAATTTGATTCTGCTGAAAAACAGAAACTTTGCACGCACGAAAATAATTTTAGTAATTCATAGAAATGTGCTTTTGCGTTGATTCTTTTTGATGTAGATAAATAGACAAATTTCTCAGGACTTCCTGTTTTGTTAGGATTTTTAGAGTTCCATAAGTATTCGAGAGTTACATATTGCTACATATTGTTCTATTTTTTACAGATTCTGTTTTTCGTGTGTTGTTTGCTTATTTTGATGCATCTATAGCTAGTATTAAGTGGTATGAACCATAGAGAAGTTGGAATACAGTAGGTTTAACACCAATATAAATAAATAATGAGTTCATTATAGTACCTTATGTGGTGGTTTTTCTTTCTTGCACTAACAGAGCTTACGAGATTTCCTGTTGAGTTTTGTGTTGTGAAGTTTTCAAGTTTCGTGTAAAGATTTGATGGACTATGGAATAAGGAGTGGCAAGAGCCTAAGCTTTGGGATGCCCATGGCACCCCAAGATATTCAAGGATAACCAAAATCCTAATCTTGGTGATGCCCCGGAAGGCATCCCCTCTTTCGTCTTCGTCTATCGGTAACTTTACTTGGAGCTATATTTTTATAGGCCACATGATATGTGTTTTGCTTGGAGCGTCTTGTATGATATTAGTCTTTGATTTTTAGTTTACCACAATCATCATTGCTATACACACCTTTTGGTAAGAAACCCACTTGATTGGAATTTATTAGAATACTCTATGTGCTTCACTTATATCTTTTGAGCTAGATAGTTTTGCTCTAGTGCTTCACTTATATCTTTTAGAACACGGCGGTGGCTTGATTTTGTAGAAATTGTTAATCTCTCATGCTTCACTTATATTATTTTGAGAGTATCTTAGAACAGCATGGTATTTGCTATGGTTATAAAATTGGTCCTAGAATGATGGGCATCCAAGTTGGGTATAATAAAATTATCATAGGAAGTGAATTGGATGCTATGGTCAATTTGATACTTGATAATTGTTTTGAGATAGGGAGGTAGTGATATTAGAGTCATGACAGTTGGATGATTATGAATTTAAAGAATGCTTGTGTTGAAGTCGCAACTCCCGTAGCATGCACGTATGGTAAAAGTTGTGTAAAAAATTTGAAACATGAGGTGTTCTTAGATTGTGCATCCTTATGAGTGGCGGTCGGGGACGACCGATGGTATTTTCCTACCAATCTATACCCCTAGGAGCATGCGCGTAGTGCTTGGCTTTTGATGACTTGTAGATTTTTGCAATAAGTATATGAGTTCTTTATGACTAATGTTGAGTCCATGGATTATACGCACTCTCACCCTTCCATCATTACTAGCCTCTTCGGTACCGTGCATTGCCCTTTCTCACCTTGAGAGTTGGTGCAAACTTCGCCGGTGCATCCAAACCCCGTGATACGATACGCTCTATCACACATAAACCTCCTTATATCTTACTCAAAACAGCCACCATACCTACCTATCATGGCATTTCCATAGCCATTCAAAGATATATTGCCATGCAACTTTCCACCGTTCCGTTCATCATCATGAGACGCATCATCATTGTCATATTGCCTTGCATGATCATGTAGTTGACATCGTATTTGTGGCAAAGCCACCATGCATAATTTTTTATACATGTCACTCTTGATTCATTGCCCATCTCGGTACACTGCCGGAGGCATTCATATAGAGTCATATCTTGTTCTATTTTGAGTTGTAATTCATGAGTTGTAAATAAATAGAAGTGTGATGATCATCATTATTAGAGCATTATCCCCAAATAAAAAAAGGCCAAATAAAAAAAGAAGGCCCAAAAATAAAATAAGGGGGCAATGTTACTATCCTTTTCCACACTTGTGCTTCAAAGTAGCACCATGTTCTTCATATAGAAAGTCTCATATGTTGTCACTTTTATATACTAGTGGGAATTTTTCATTATAGAACTTGGCTTGTATATTCCTACGATGGGCTTCCTCAAATGCCCTAGGTCTTCGTGAGCAAGCAAGTTGTATGCACACCCACTTAGTTTCTTTTGTTGAGCTTTCATACATTTATAGCCCTAGTGCATCCGTTGCATGGCAATCCCTACTCTTCATGTTGACATCAATTGATGGGCATCTCGTCAATATGAGACTTTCTCTCTTTTTTGTCTTCTCCACACAACATCCATCATCATATTCTATTCCACCCATAGTGCTATATCCATGGCTCACGCTCATGTATTGCGTGAAAGTTGAAAAAGTTTGAGATTATTTAAGTACGAAACAATTGCTTGGCTTGTCATCGGGGGTGTGCAAGATGGGAGCATTTTTGTGTGAAAAAAATGAAGCATAGCCTAACTATATGATTTTGTAGGGATGAACTTTCTTTAGCCATGTTATTTTGAGAAGACATGATTGCTTTGATTAGTATGCTTGAAGTATTACTATTCTTATGTCAATATGAACTTTTATTTTGAATCATTTGGATATGAACATTCATGCCACAATAAAGAAAATTACATTGAGAATTATGCTAGGTAGCATTCCACGTCAAAAATTCTGTTTTTATTATTTACCTACTCGAGGATGAGCAGGAATTAAGCTTGGGGATTGATACGTCTCCAACGTATCTACTTTTCCAAACACTTTTGCCCTTGTTTTGGACTCTAACTTGCATGATTTGAATGAAACTAACCCGGACTGACGCTGTTTTCAGCAGAACTGCCATGATGTTGTTTTATGTGTAGAAAAGAAAAGTTCTCGGAATGTCCTGGAAATCCACGGAGGCACTTTTCAGAATTAATAAGAATTTTTGGCGAAAGAATCAAGGCCAGGGGGCCCACGGGCTGTCCACGAGACAGGGGGCGCCCCCCCCTAGGGCGCGCCCTCCTATCTCGTGGGCCCCCTGGACCTCCTCCGACCTCAACTCCAACTCCATATATACCGTCTCGGGAGAAAAAAATCAAGGAGAAAGTTTCATCGCGTTTCACGACACGGAGCCGCCGCCAAGCCCTAATCTCTCTCGGGAGGGCTGATCTGGAGTCCGTTCGGGGCTCCGGAGAGGGGGATTCGTCGCCGTCGTCATCATCAACCATCCTCCATCACCAATTTCATGATGCTCACCGCCGTGCGTGAGTAATTCCATCGTAGGCTTGCTGGACGGTGATGGGTTGGATGAGATTTACCATGTAATCAAGTTAGTTTTGTTAGGGTTTGATCCCTAGTATCCACTATGTTCTGAGATTGATGTTGCTATGACTTTGCTATGCTTAATGCTTGTCACTAGGGCCCGAGTGCCATGATTTCAGATCTGAACCTATTATGTTTTCATGAATATATGTGTGTTCTTGATCCTATCTTGCAAGTCTATAGTCACCTATTATGTGTTATGATCCGACAACCCCGAAGTGACAATAATCGGGATACTTCTCGGTGATGACCGTAGTTTGAGGAGTTCATGTATTCACTATGTGTTAATGCTTTGGTCCGGTTCTCTATTAAAAGGAGGCCTTAATATCCCTTAGTTTCCACTAGGACCCCGCTACCATGGGAGGGTAGGACAAAAGATGTCATGCAAGTTCTTTTCCATAAGCACGTATGACTATTTACGGAATACATGCCTACATTACATTGATGAATTGGAGCTAGTTCTATATCACCCTATGTTATAACTATTGCATGAGGAATCGCATCCGGCATAATTATCCATCACTGATCCATTGCCTACGAGCTTTTCACATATTGTTCTTTGCTTATTTACTTTTCCGTTGCTACTGTTACAACTACTACAAAAACCCAAAAACATTTACCTTTACTGTTGCTACTGTTACCATTACTATCATACTACTTTGCTACTAAATACTTTGCTGCAGATACTAAGTTATCCAGGTGTGGTTGAATTGACAACTCAACTGCTAATACTCAAGAATATTCTTTGGCTCCCCTTGTGTCGAATCAATAAATTTGGGTTGTACTTCACCCTCGAAAGCTGTTGCGATCCCCTACACTTGTGGGTTATCAAGACTAATTTCTAGCGCCGTTGCCGGGGAGCATAGCTCTATTCTCTGAGTCACTTGGGATTTATATCTGTTGATCACTATGAAGAACTTGAAAGACGCTAAGACCAAGATCTATCCCTCAACTACGAGGGGAGGTAAGGAATTGCCATCTAGCTCTGCACTAGATTCTCCTTCCGTTATTAATAAGCTTGCAACACCTAAACGTACTACTGCTATGAATTCTGATATGTCGCATGTTATTGATGATGCCACTTCTGCTATGCATGATGAAACTACTTCTGTGCGTGATACTACTTTGCCATTAGGTGAATTTCTTGATGAACAACTTGCTAGAGTTAGGGGGAATGAAAATATTGAAGATCCTATTATGATGATAGTGATGATGAAGGTTCCCCCAATGATTATGTTTTACCTGTTGTTCCTAAGGGTTATGTTATGAATGAAAAAGCTGCTATGGAAATTCTTGCTTGCAATGATAGAAACGATCTTAAGAAATTATTAGCTAAATGGAAGCAGCAGTCTCTTAATGCTAGAATGAAACCCGATCCTGCTTTTGCTACTTCACCTATCTGTGTTACTGATAAGGATTATGAATTCTCTATTGACCCTGATATTATTACTTTAGTTGAATCTGATCCTTTTTATGGCCTTGAAACTGAAACTGTTGTGGCACATCTTACCAAGTTGAATGATATAGCCACCCTATTTACTCATGATGAGAAGTCTCGCTATTTATATATCCTTAAGATATTTTCGTTCTCATTAAAGGGTGATGCTAAGAGTTGGTATAATTCTCTTGCTCCTGGTTGTGTGTGTAGTCCCTAGGATGTGATTTATTACTTCTCTGCTAAATATTTTCCTGCTCATAAGAAACAAGCTGCCTTGCGGGAAATATATAATTTTGTGCAAATCAAAGAAGAGAGTCTCCCACAAGCTTGGGGGGGGCTTCTCCGGTTACTTAATGCTTTGCCTGATCATCCTCTTAAGAAAAATGAAATACTTGATATCTTTTATAATGGACTAACCGATGCTTCCAAGGACCACTTGGATAGTTGTGTTGGTTGTGTTTTCAGGGAAAGAACAGTCGATGAAGGTGAAATACTATTCAATAATATGTTGACTAATGAAAATAATTGGACTCTTCCCGAGCCAGTTCCTGAAGTAATTCCTGAACCAATTGAGCCAACTCCTGAGCCTATTCCTAAACCCACTCCGAAGAAGAGAGGTGTTTTATTTCTCAGTCCTGAAGATATGCAAGAGGCAAAGAAATCAATGAAAGAAAAAGGTATTAAAGCTGAAGATGTTAAGAATTTACCTCCTATTGAAGAAATACATGGTCTGAATATACCACCTGAAGAACTACATTGTCTTGATAACCCGACATAGGTAGTGAAGGTAAATTCTCTCTATAGATACGATAAAGTTGAGATACCCTCTACTAAATTTCATAGCCCATGCTTAGATGAATTTGATGACTTTATGGCTAGACAAGAAAGTTTTAATGCTTATGTTGGTAGAGAGTTAAAGAATAATGCTTTCGAGATAGGACGCGTAGGTGATAATCTAGCTAGAGTTAAAGATGAACTTCACTGCGTTAGCAAATATGCTTCTATGGTTGCTACTAAAGCTGAGCAAGTACTCAAAGCTCAAAATGATTTGCTTGATGAATTGAATAATAAAAATGACTTTGATGTTAGAGTGGCTACTAGAACTGGTAGAATGACTCAGGAACCTTTGTATCCTGAAGGCCACCCTAAGAGAATCGAGCAAGGTTCTCAAAGAAATAATTTAGAGGCACCTAGTTCTTCTAAAAAGAAGAACAAGAAAAACGATAGGACGTTGCATGCTTCTAGTGAACCTACTGTAGACACACCTGAGAATCCCAATGATATTTCTATTTCTGATGCTAAAACGCAATCAGGTGATGAACATGAACCTAGTGATAATGTTAATGATAATGTTCATGTTGATGCTCAACCTAGCAAAGACAATGATGTAGAGATTGAACCTGCTATTGATCTTGATAACCCACAATCAAAAATCAACGTTATGATAAGAGAGAGTTTGTTGCTAGGAAGCATGGTAAAGAAAGAGAACCATGGGTTCAGAAACCCATGCCCTTTCCTCCTAAACCATCCAAGTCAAAGGATGATGACGCTTTGCTGAAATGATTAGACCTATTTTCTTACGTATGCGCTTAACTGATATGCTTAAAGTAAATCCTTATGCTACGTATATGAAGGATATCATTACAAATAAAATAAAGATACCGGAAGATGAAATTTCCACCATGCTTGCTAATTACACTTTTAAGGGTGGAATACCAAAGAAACTTGGAGATCCGGGTGTTCCAACTATACCATGCTCCATTAAAAGAAATTATGTTAGAACTGCTTTATGTGATCTTGGAGTCGGTGTTAGTGTTATGCCTCTCTCTTTATATCGTAGACTTGAATTGAATAAGTTGACACCTACTGAAATATCTTTGCAAATGGCTGATAAATTAACTGGTATACCTGTCAGTATTTGTGAGGATGTGCCTGTTGTGGTTGCAAATGTCACTATCTTAACGGACTTTGTTATTCTTGATATTCCCGAGGACGATAGTATGTCTATTATCCTTGGTAGACCTTTTCTTAATACTGCAGGGGCTGTTATTGATTGCAACAAAGGCAATGTCAGTTTTCATGTTAATGGTAATGAGCATACGGTACACTTTCCGAGGAAACAATCTCAAGTTCATAGTATCAATTCTATTGAAAAAGTTCCAACAATCATTTTTGGAGGTTTTGAATTTCCTCTCCCTACTATCAAGAAAAAGTATGATATTCTTATTGTTGGGGATTTCCATATCCCCATTGAGGTAACTTAGTGTTATTCGAAATTTCTCCGGATCCGTGTTATTCGGAATGAGTTTGTTAACAAGACTTGATCAACCTTGTTAGTGGATTCATTTTGATACGAGATGGATGAAACTAGAAGGCACAACCTTCTGTACCCTCTTTTTACTTTCTGTTATTTAGAATAAATAAAGCAAAATTAGTATTATCTGTCTGTTTTTTGAATTATCCGTGCATTAAAAATAGTCCGAAAATAAAAGTGCTCCAAATGCCCTGCAAATTTAGTATGATTTTTTCTGGAATATTTGAGGATTTTAGGCACTGAAAACACTGCAGGAGGGCCCAGCACCAGGCCACGAG